>NC_053022.1:94792144-94961638 GCF_003073215.2 Triticum urartu | reverse complement strand
GTAGCTTTACCTCTAACAATAGAAAAAATGTGACGTTGGACCATCCGATCGAGAGGGGCTGGGAGGTAGAAAATGATGCACATGAAGCGACGTAGCGAGCTGGGGAAGTAGAGCTAAGGCGATTTCGAACGAAGATATACCTGAAGGTCGTCGGGATGTGGATAGGTGGGCGGCGGGAGGCCGGATCCGCCCACAGGCAACGATGAAGGGATCGGAGGACCTCCCACACCGGCGCTCGGCCAGAGATAACGGTGCGGCCGACAGTGGGTCTCCTCCCTCGTTGTCGATGATGGCCTAAACACTGCCCCTCCTCCCCTTCACCGGCGGAGGGGGATACGTCCGGATCTATAACCAGCGGTGAGGATAGAAAGCCAGTGTTTTTTGAAGGGAGAAAGACAGTGTTACTACCCCTATCTTGTTTAAATCTAGAGAGGATGAGAGTGTGTGAATAGAGCAACCCTAGCAAGCAAGCGCGGAGGCTCCGGCCTATATATATATAGTGAGCAACCCTAGCAAGCAAGCAACCCCTATCTTCGTCAACTCATACAAGACCGAGAAATTTGATTACTACAACGCCCTCTCCCTCGCGGACTGAGCTCCGGTGCCTTAACTGCACCTGCCTTTGGCTGCATGACAGGAGGGCCAACCACCTGTTGGGCCCACCTGTCATGGACGCAAAGGCAGGAGCAGTAAGTTAAAGCTTTCGCTATCCCTCCCGCACGAGGTGGACGGACATGCTGCAGTGGATTCGATACTGTAGAAGTAGGAGTAACATCATTATTGTTCGTCTTCTCGAAGAGGCGAAGAGCCAAGCGCAACCCGAACGTGGCAGTTGCGAACGCTCACGTGGTGTTGTTCCTTGGAGTACTAGCCATGCTCTTGCATGAGACAAAATTGCTATTGTTTAACAATTAAACTCCATTATCCATTGGTTGATACTCATTCTGCATAGGTCCACGCGCTTAGCACCGTTTCCTCCTGGGATCACCAATGTTTATTTTCTAATCATTTCATGCAATGAACTAGCCATTGCAAGTCATTAAAAGCATGCACACCTCTCATCTCTTATTGGTTGATATGTCAAGAAACAAGAAACAAGGTAGAAGTTAATGCACCGCGCCTAAGTGTTTTGGGACTATTTGGTTTTCGTAAGATGACTTACACACCTAGACGGAGGGAGTAGTATAGCACTGTAAACCGGAAAGGAGTATTTGCCTTTCTAGAGATTTCAACAAGTGACTAGACTACACCGTGTGCAGTACTCCCTCCCTTCCGGTTTATAGGGCTCAAATCTCAAATCTCATAAACCAAGGCATTTTGCGATTGGAGGAATGTATCTCGTACTTTACAAAACTACCCTAATTAAACTCATGCATTAATTACATAGTTCTCTCATTTTCCTCTCCGCCTTGGTTGCAGTGCACAATATTGAGCACTCCTATATGACTAGCCGCTCTATCTACATGTGGGACATTTCAAAGCATCCGGGCCCGCGTGCCATCCACCAAATTACACCGAGGTGCTACAGTCGAGACTCACCTGTAACCCCCGTGTGGCCGTCATGACCCGTCATATCACAAAACCCACACCTTTACCAGCAGTGGTAAGGTGTCCTCCAAGTTGGACTGGACGAAGCAACCATCATTTCACTAGAACGCTCGTTCAAGCCCTTTCTTCCCTTTCTTGAAGAAAACCTCACTCCAGGCTACTCACTTCTGCCATTTTTCTTCTGTACCGACGAAGGAAAGGTGGGCAAATTAGTTATGCTGCTATATTTTCATTCCAAGAATCTTCTTTTTGCGAAGCACCGACCGATTCTCACATCCTATTCTTTTCCCGTTTTCATTGCGATTATGGTTTCCTTTTGATTGCTTTTTGTTTGTTAGTTCATTGATGGATCCTGGAGCACTAGGCAAAGAGTTGCCGGCGGACAACCCACTGGAGACAGCGATCTCCAGGAAGTGAGCACCGACCAACGAGTTGACCATGTTGGCGGGCCAACCCATAGAGACGAAGAACTCCAAGAAACAAGCATTGGCCAAAGAGTTGAGGATGTTGGCGGACGAACTCCTCAAAGGAAGTTGGAAGAACAGCAAGGGCCCCACCGTGCCTACCCCAGAAACTCTGATTGCCACCTATGTGAGGCTCAAGACCGAGTTTGAGGAGATAGTCGCTGTTGAGAAGCAGTATTCCCCTGGCAAGGTGATGGCCCCCATTGAGGACGAGGAGATGGCCCCTGGAGGGATGAGATCCCCCGGTGAGCTGCACAAGGTAAAAAATAATGACTTATTACCATAGTTGTGGTTTTTGATTATTTGCAATGTGCTTGCTAATATGTTAGGGTTGTGTAGGTGCCGGTGGACGTCCTTGATGATTCCGATGTCGTGGCACGTCCTGTTGGCATCGCCCCGGAGATCGATTCTGATGCCGCTATCCATCCTATGGACATCACCCCAGAGATCGATTCCGATGTCGCGGTCAGTCCTGCGGACATCGCCCCAGAAATCGATTCCCATGCCGCTCTCTGTGCTGTGGTCATTGCCTGAGAGATCGATGATAAGAAATAGTTGGTCGCGCTAATCCTTCAGGGTAGTTTGCATTGCGCTGTGTTTAATTACCAGAACGATGCGTGTTATCAAACCATCTTAGGGCTAGTGCATTGTCTTGTGTGGGCGGATCTTGCTACTTTTTTTTGATAGTGAATCATGCGAACCCTCTCTGAGTTATGGAAACAGATGTATCCTCACCAGCTTTTGATGTAATATATGGCATGATTAGATGTAAGTTTGAACTGTTTATCATATCAGCAGGGCTTGTTTGATGATTCTTGGTGTTAGTAGGCTAGCTACTGTGCGAGCTATAGTACATGCAAAACACACTGAAGAGAAACATTGGGGCTGATGAGCTCGTGCTACGCTTATACTTATCCCTCGTCGATCGACCAATAGCCCTAGCTCCTAAAATTGTAGGCTTAGCGATCGATGACGTAGGCGGGCTAGTTTGGCCTAGTGGGTTTCAGTGATATGACGTGCAACACAAAATCATAGCAGTGTAGAGACGTACTCCCTCCGTTCCAAAATAGATGACCTAGGCGGGCTAGTTTGCCCTAGTGGGTTTCAGTGATATGACGTGGTACAGTGTCGTCCAGTCTTCACGCGTGGTAGCAGTATTGCGGGTACAGTAAGTTTTCTTGAAGAAGCGGAATTCAATGAAGTCATGATGGTTCGTTCGTCCGAACAACTTATAGTGGGAAAGGTTGGGCCTGCGATACGACCGGGGTAGACCAAGATAATTTTGTGCATGGCAAGTGGACCAGGATGGTCGACGTCCCACATGTCGGCGAATGAAAGTATTCTTTCCGATATAGAGGACGAGCAATGAGTATTCATTGTTTATTTTTGATGAAAGCTATTGTCTCCACTGTTACGACGGAGGAGTGTGAAACACGGCAGCCCAGTGAACTTGGCATGTGCACCACTCCCTCCTTCCTCATGTAATGCCCAGGTTACAGCTTTTTCTCACTTTCTCTCTATCTATTTCCTCTCAAATGTTTTTACCTTTCTTTTTTTAAGACACAATTGTTTTCTATGCCTTTTTTAGAATTATTATTTTTATACCTAGGAGCACGTGTAGAGACGGGCTCTTGCAGAGCCCACTCCTTGACTTTGTCAATGCCTCTCTCTCCTCCACATAAGGAGTACTACTTGCTATGCATGCATGCGGCGGGCAGCTGGCGTCTTGAGGGGCCAGGGCGGTGAGAGCGGGCTCCGGAAGCGGTTCGGACTCTAGCATAATTTTGGTTTTTATAGTATTTCTTTCTCCATTGTCAGGTAGGCCCGCGTAGATAGATAGCACGAGCTGATGAGGCGCATGCGGACTGTTTGACTGGTCAACCAGACAAATACGGAGCTACACGCTGAGCTAGTGACCGTATAATCACCATATCTCATATACAATGATCTAAGTGAGCTATCAAGACAAGTTCGATGACTGCCAATGCATTTTACTCGGTAATAAATGACCAGGATTGAAGGGGAATCCAAATTTTCTTCGTCTTCTGTCCTTGAGCTCTTGACAAACCAATGCACTATACGGTTGTCCGGCCACTCCACCCCAGAGCTCTCACCAAGTGTTGTTCATGCCACCGCGCCGCACACTAATCGGTAAGGTAGCGATGGCATCCCGCCGCGTCGAGTTCCTCGCCGCCCACGACCGCACACAAAATGGTAGGGAAGCGATGGCATCCCGCCGTGCCGAGTTCATCGCCGCTCGCGACCTCACAACTATGTGGGAGGAATTTGAAGATGCCAAGGCCGAATGGGTGGTAGAGCAAGAGGCGGCCAAAGCCGCACAGAGGGAGCGGAAAAGTCAGAAAGCACTCAAGAAAAGAGAGGCCCGCCGCCGCAAGAAAGAAAAGGACACACGCGCTGCTGCGGAGAGGTCGGCGGAGATCCAAGCACGGTGGGGTGTCGCCGACAAAGCCGGGAAGGAGAACGACGGCGTCTGGCCAGCATGTGAGAAGTAGTAGTACTATTAGTTAGTGTGTGTGTGTGTGTGTCTGAGTACGAGCATGTACCAGTACTACTAGTTACTACTGTTGTTTTTAGAGCAAATTACCAGTACATTAGCCTATACTAAATGGAAAAATTCCTATCCTAGGCATCAAATGGCATCTCTTTCTCTATAGGAATTGAGATGCATGTCATCTCACTTCCTATGATTTTCATATTCCTATCCTATGAACGAAAGGAGGCCTCTATTGGAGTAACTACTGTAGCTAGCAGTACTGCTGGTACAGTAGTTTTCTTCAAGAAGCGGAATTCAACGAAGTCATGATGGTTCCTTCGTCCAAGCAACTTCAAAGTGGGAAGTGGGCCTGTGATTTGACGGCTCATTAGTCATTGTTACTGCGGCGCGACGACCTGGGTGACTCCCTTGGAGTTCTGCGTGCATGGCAAGTGGACCAGGATGGTCGACGTCCCACATGTTGGCGAATGGAAGTATTCTTTCCGATATCAAGGAGTAAGGAAACTGCGTGGTATAGTATCACTGCTGATTGGTTCGCAAAAAAATAGTATCACTGCCGGTTTATAATTATTTTTTATTTCTGATGAATGCTAGCATTTTAACTCTTACGACGAAGGGTGCCAAACACGGCACATGCTGGATGTCCCACACGTCAGCGAAAGGAGTGGGACATGAACAGCGTGGTAGATCCCAGCGTAAAAAAAATAGCGTGGTAGAGCGTCTCCACTTCTTCCACTTCTGGGTCGGAGACCACACGTAGTAGTACTTAGTGGTATGAACGATACAAAGTGTGACCTGGAGACAAAGACACGTCTAGTTGGAAGGTCTCGGGGCACATATACGTAAACAAATATAAAAGTTAATATGTGCCTCCAACTAATATAGTAGTAGTAGAGTACTTAGGCACGTACTCCATAACATCACCGTGCATTACACGTACAACATTTAGTGGTAGTACGTAGTAAGAGACAAATGCCGCCCAAGAGTCCCCTTCTCGACCTACTTTTGGGTGTTTGGTAGAGTGTATGGAGGGTGCATGAGTCCACACTAGTTTAGCACAAATACACTAGAAGCACGCATGAAGAGAGCATGCATGAAGAGGGGTGTTGAGTTGAGCATGCATGAAGAGGGAACAACTATGCTTAGATGAGAACGCAACCAAACACACCCTATATGCCACGCATGTTCATACCATTTGTGCCTTTCTACTTCACTTACTGCGCTACATTACTCAGGTTCGTACGTCCACTCCTGGGTACATGTTCGTCTCGTAGTTCCAGTCCCACGTGTTCTTCATATAGATGGAACGATCCTTGCATAACACGCGCACCTTGATGCTAGATGTCTCGCGTGTTGGCAAAAGGATGAACAAAGCTCACATAACAAATAGAGTGGAAGAACATAGATTCCGGACGACCGAGAAGGAGCAAGGAACCTCGTGGTGGAGCATCTGCACTCATAATATTTAATATTATTCAGCGATATAAAATTAACCAATCATCTCCACAGTGGACTGGAAGAGTACGAAACACGGCAGCCCAGTGTAGTATCATACTAGTACATGGCTAACCCACACTATCACCATATTTCTTGGCTTCCGTGCGACACCTATCTCTAGTAATCCAGCAGCCTGTATCGCTTCTCCCTCCTCGTCTCTATCAAAGTGCGGCGGGCTGGCATTTTTGCCGTCTATTGAGGTCAGTTAACTATCACATGTTAGTGACATGCTAAGAGCATTCTAAAAAATTCCTTTCACGTTCCGTTTTCAAAAAGAAAAAAATCCTTTCACGTACGAATTTGCCTGTATGCTTTGAGCAACTTGCATGTCCTATACTGCTCCTGTTTGATACTCTAACTTAGCTAGAGGTTAGACTAACTCATGACTAACCCTGAACTAACTGTAGACAAAGAGGTGTTAGGGTGACAGGGTTAGATTGACAATAAATGCACTTCATGGAGAGAGAAAAGTGAATTTTCAGTGGTCCCAATGAGAACTATCTCCAGTTAGCACCTCTTGGGTGGGATAGTTTTTTTTGGTGGGTTCGGTGCAACTTGCTCCAATTTAAACCCTCATGCTTGGATAGTTTGGGGCTATTTGAGCCCCAACTAGCTCAAACTAACTCTAACCCATGGATCCAAACAGGGCCTATGGCCAGTCTCGACGCGGAGCAGTCGCGTGCACCGGGAAGCGGCGCTCTCTCGGCCGTCGCGCCACTTCAAAGCCGGCGCCAGTGAGAGGTCGCCTCCGCTCTGGCTGGGCATTAATGCGGCACTGACGCTCCAGGGCGACGCTGACCATTTCACGCGGGAAGCGCGCGCTGGCAAGGGAGTATAGGTTTTCAACCGTTTCAGGTGTAGTACTGGTAGTTTCCAAAACTACTCAATTATTGCACTCAGTTTCCTAAGAAATTGTGGTAAAAAAGGTTACTCCATAGCCTGCTTCCCTTCTCCTTCCTCTTCCACCGCCCGCGCATGTCCGCGGGAAGCAACCGGTCAACACTTATATAGGAGTGCTAGCACAAAAAGATGCATGCATGACCACTAAAATTTCCATATTAAAGTGTCGCTCCGGCGGGAGTATGGCGTATGTTGTTACCTTCGGCCGGCCCATGGCTACCGGGCGACGGCCACCAGAGAAGAGGCGGCGGGAGGGGAATGAATGCAACTACTATTTGGGTTCGCCTTCCGGCTTAAATAAATGTGCGGCACCATGTGTACCCACGGGTGCACAAATTGTAACATACGTGTCTGCTTAAGTGGGTGTCACGTAACTGGTGTGTGTGTGAGAGATTCTGAGAGACAGAGTGCGTGTGTGCGACTCTACTCTTCGGACATGTACTCAACCTTTTGCATCGGGATATAAGTATAATGGTATTTACTTTAGCTAGTGATTTACGTGGCCATGTTAACGTGGTTGTGTCAAAAAAATGTCACTTCGTACTCGTGATTTGCGTTATATAATTACAAGCAAGATTCTCATGCATTGCACGGAACATCAATATGCATTTTTTTACAGAACACCTGTTGTGATTGACCCATGCAGGAGTAATCCCATGTGTAAAAACTCATGATATCTCAAGAATTTTATCGGAAAACTGGTATCTCGAGAATGTCATCAAAAAAAATGAAAGATGAGAGATGAGGCGAGGAGGAGTGGAGCGTGGTGGTTACTGGTGGTCGGAATGGGTGGAGGCATGGGGATGGACGGCGCCGGCAGGCGGCAGCGGCCACCATGCATGCTAGATTGTTCCAGAGACTTATTCCTTTTTTAATTGCTGAGCAATGAGGTTGCGAGAGATAATGATGTGGAGAGAGGTGTCGGTATCTTTTGTAAAATTATCATAGTTTGCTTTCTATCCTCAGATATAGATCATACGGTCTGTATTACAAGATGGTGAGCACACCATCACCACCAACTCGTTTTTTATAAGGGTACAGATGATAAGTTTGCTGACTACTAAAGTAAAGTGGAATTTGTCCATGTTATGCAAGTAAATAATGGTGATTGTTTATCATATGGGTAAGGTTGGATGAAGGGTGGTAGGAACAAATGCTCTGCCTAGAGCATGTGTGTGTGAGATGGAGTCTTAGTGTGTGTGTGGTGTGTGTGTGTGTGAGAGAGAGAGAGATGGAGTCTTAGTTTGTGTGTGTGAGAGAGAGGGAGAGAGATGGAGTCTTAGTGTGTGTGGGGGGGCGTGCATGCTTGGGTGTGTGTGTGTGTGAGAGAGATGGAGTCCTAGTGTGTGTGTTGGGGGTGCGTGTGTGTGTGTGTGTCGCGGGGTCCTCTGTGGAGGATGTAATTTAAGTGTGCATGGCTTTCATCATAGAGAGGTGATGTGTATGGCAGAGGCCACCAACGATGGGGTGCGAGAGAGAAAACGCCCGTAGAGAGGGAAGAGAAGGTGTGTGCGCGTGAGAGGAGTCGACTTCGAGAGAACGTGTTTGTTCGAGAGACACCGAGGAAGACTACTATATATCGATGGTGCATGTAGGCGGGAATTAAACTAAGGGATGGTCTTATTGGTTTCGGGGATATAGGGGAAGAGTGAGAGGCGGGGGGGTGGGGGGGTGGGGGGGTAGCTAGAAGGGGATTGTTAAGTGTGAGTGTGTGTTTTACCCATCCAGGCGGAAGTTATGTGCACAAAAGAGGAGAACGATTCGATGTGGCATTAGGATTGAGGGTAATTAACTACGTATGGAGACATAGAGACCTTGAACGTCAGTGTGTTATGAAGATAAAAGATCATTGTCGACATACAGGTAGCACGAGAGATACCTGAGAGACGATGAACGCATATAGGTCCAGAGTGATAGCTATATGAGACGAATATGTGGATTAAAGGGGATTCAAATATTTAAACTGGAGATCACGACATCGATAATATCATAACGCAAATTGGTGTATCAAACATGCATATTCATTTGAATTTGGGCACACGTGTAATGTTATATAGTTTATCAATATTGGTGATCCATAGATTCTTCAATTACAAACAATGCATGGTTTATATGCAATTAATGTCTAAACGGGATTACACTATATGTTGCGTGTGTGAAACACATTATACATGTTTGAGAAGTAAAAAAAACCCGCATGAAACACACATTAATTGGAGACAGTTAGCGAGGAATGCATACATTGGATTTCAACATAAAGTGGTTTCAAATATTTGAAAATCCAAATTGATGGATACAACCTTATGAATCTGAGATCATGCCATTTGTAAACCATATTTATGTATAAATGGTGTTGTGCTTTTGAAAGTATATATAAAAATGATGTATATAGAATGTAATTCCAATTGAAAATGGATCCCGCCCGAAAAAATAGAATACAAACGGGATTCGAATTGAGTTGGCACGGTAAACGTGCACTCTACAAAATTTGAACGAAGGGGAGAAAGTCGCAGTAACCGCCCAAAACCAAAATCTGCGAGATGGAAATCACTACTGCCTATCCCTGCCACGCAAAGCCTATATGCTGGATTTCTATAGGTTTCGATAGGGGTAGGTTTGTAATTTCACCCAAACGTGATGTAACCGCCTCTCACCCGGATTCATACACGGTGGGCGCCAAAACACAGTGTGTCCTCGACCGAAATCGACTCCCTCCCCTATTCATATTCATACACGGTGGGCGCCAAAAACAAACTCTCGTCGGCAAATATTCGGTGTATGCGAGATTACCGTCCTATCCCCAACCGACTAGTGTTGCTGTGATGTAGTAGAAATTTGAAACGGGGGCTAAGTTTGTAAATTTTCTCGCATTTGAGACAAGCGTGCCCTGAATACATGGTTCCCCCCTTCCTCTCTACCTCCCTTTTCCCCATTCGTACTCCGTGGGCGCCAAAACACCCTCTCCACCCCACCCTCCTCCATCTGCCGTCGTCCGCCACCCCATCCACCACCGTCCTCCTCCACCATGCCAGAGCCGATACCTCGATGCCGCCGTCCATTACAAGAGATCGACCTCTCTCATCCACGGCTTCGGACCGGGATCCTTGCATCCCGTCCTCTCGCTTCATCCCCGCCGTCGTCCACCTTGCCGACGCCGCTCCTACGACCGTCTCATCCACCGCGCCCCGCCGCCACCGTCTACGCTCCTACATCTGCTTCCACGCTTCCAACAGCCATCGCTACCGCAGCACCATCAAATTCTCAGCAGATGCGTACACGGCGCCGCACCAGAGGCGGTACTCTTTCGTATCTGCTCAAGTTATTTATCGCAGCAAGAAAATAGATCGCCACTGCTTTACTCTGATTTCTTGTCTTGGTTGCGAAGTTGCCATTGTCCGGTTTGCACCTTCAAATCCGCCATGGCACGCTCAACACCATACTCGCAATGCTTATGGTTTTCCCCTTTTATGTTCCACACTAGTTAAATCACAGTAGACTAAATTTCAAAATTGGGTCAGTCGATTTTTCAGAGCTCGCCGGAGCTCGCCGATGCGATCGAAGGGGCTCGGGTGGGGACGGTGGTTGTGGGGGCGATGGTGGGGCCTCGTCGAACGAAGAAAACTTGAAGCAGGTGGGGGCGGGGGTGGGGGTGGCGGAGGAACACAGGCGGTGGGTCCGGTGGTTCGGCTGGCGGCCCGTGCGGTGTTCTGTATGGGAAGCACAGTATGTTCCTTGCCAGGAAGGGGAGTAGGGACATCTACAGTCAACAGCTGATAGAGCTGGCTTGTACGTTATCGATAGGCTTTCAATTACTAGCGGCAATACAACACCATAATTTCCAGCCAGTTCCACTTTCCCGATTTATATATCCTGGTTATGGTGTACCCCTGTTATGTACACTATGGGGCTGTTTGGTTTGTGACTAACTTTGCCAAAGATTGCCACACCTAAGGTTAGGCAAGTTTAACCAACTTAGGTGAGTGTTTGGTTCAAGCCACATCTTAGGCAAGCCACACTTGGACCCCACATGGCATACACACAAAAAGTGTGGCAAGATTCCCTTAGGCTTGCCAACTTGTGGCTCTCATTTTGATGAACTAACCTTAGTCAAGTTTGGCAAAAATGTGTGGAAAAGTGTGGCAATGCTAGTCCTAAAACCAAACAGCCCCTATGATCTGCCTAGTTGCTGTGTGCTCTTGTTATCATGGTTTGGCAATAAACTCTCTATATAGTATATTATGAACCTATCATCTGCCAGCTATCCTTACTTCTAGAGCCTATTTTTTGTGTACTTGTGCCAGATTATATAAATGCACGCACCATATTACAGCCCACATGAGCTCTCTCATCAAAATCCAGTGATAGCACACAAGTGTTTACAGGGGCGCCCCTATATTAGAATATCATCTGCATTACAAAGATAATCTCACAACTATTTATGTTTTCATGATTCTCAGATATTATACGCAATTATAGTGAATATCAGAATCCGCGCATCTAAAGAATATTGTGGAACACTGCACTGACTTACAAAATTGGCAGCAAGGCATTGAGTGCCATTCTGGAAGCAATGAAACTCGTACGCTCCCCACCTATTGATTCTTGTTCAGAATATCATCCTAATGACTATTCTAACCTCGAGGAGTCAAAGGCAGATGGCCTGTCCTGTTCACCCATCAAGGTGCCTGTTCTAATTTGGCAAGGTTTTATTGATTGTGCGTATCTTGTATATGTTGTCTTGCATTTCTTCTACTTTGTTGCACCGCCATCTGCTTAGTTTACTCATCATATATGTCGAGATGCCATGCCCATCCATTATCAATACATATTCCATCTGTCATCATACCATGTTTTTCCACTCAAATGTTGTTCTTGTGCATCAGACATCAAAAAGGAAGAGGGTGGTTGCCGAACCTGAAGGAGCACCAGCAAAGTCCTTGAAAAACGTGGTGGTGCCAGAGAAATCAGACAGCACCCCACTTATATTGGTTGTACAACCAGTGACACAAAACATAGGACCGACTCCAGCAGACTGTACCCATACTTCACTGGCCACATCACTAGCCCCACCACACAGGACCTGCACTCCAGCAAAAGGTATACCGATTTCATTTTCCATACCACTAGCTGTACCACAGAAAAATCCCACTCCAGCAAAAAGTACAGCAAGTCCACCGGCCGAAGACCTATCCCAACTGCAGAGACGGCCAATTCCTGCAGATTGGAACCCCATTCCATTTATTCCCAGTTTAAAAGACAATGCTTTCAATGTTGTTAGGGACTACGTGCATATATTCCCATCATGGGAAGATTATTGTGAAGACAAACACCATTTTCACATCTTCCTATCCAACTTACGTGTAAGTGCTATTATTCATGGTTATTATTTTCCTGTTTTCTGCTGATTGAACACATCAATGATTTACATTACATTGTTGTAACTAGGCGAGGGTCAATCTGGATAGTCATGATGAGCAAAGCTTGCTTGTGCTTTTCAAGGAAGCATTGCAGCAGTATCGGTGTTACCTGAGGAAATCACACTTTGATGGCAAGTCTATAAACGAATTTCCGGTGAAGTCTCCTGTGCTAAATTTAGAAGACATTGAATGGAAAAACCTTGTTATGCACTGGTCTCGTTCCCAGGATGAGGTACTGTCTATGAAATCACATGACAATTTGAACTTCTACTTTTCCGCATGTGCCTTACAGATCTTTTTTGCAGGAAATCTGCTCGAAGAAGAATTCCGGTTTGACAAGAACGACAGGATATCGCAAATATGCTGCCCGCTGCTTTGCTCTTGTTAGTACCCATTGTCCTGTATCACTGTACTTGCATACATACCTAGTTCATTATGTGACAGCAGTATGCATGATAGGTTGCTTATCAATTGTTCGCTCCAAATTATCTGATCTGTATGAATGGTTACATTAGTGTAGAATATATCCAATTCCAATGTTTTTTACCTCTGCATTGTTCTTGTAAGTACATGTTGTCCTTTATCAGTGTACTTATAATGACAGGTAGTTGTTAATGTACCATCAATCTGCAGCTTATTCTCCTTTTCCCTCCATTTTCTACACATATGATCTATATTTACTCTTACCATAAGGTTGGTACTGAAGAAGTTTAGCTGTGCATTGCTCTTGGTTGTACCTTTTGCCTATATCGCTGCACTTACATTTATAGCTACTTGGTTATGTAGCATCACTCTTCATCTTATCTTAAATATTCTCCATTTTTCGTATATTATCACATCTATATTTACTCTTAACAAAATGTAGAATAAAGGCAATGCTTTTGAAGAAGATTCTGTGGTAAACTTCTTGAATTGCCCCCCCATCAGCATGGAAAAGGCCTTTATAGAGCATGTCTTCACCAATAATGTAAGTTTGTCCATCACAAGCCTTCAAACTTTGTTGTATATATTTGGTTAGGCATGACTTCAACAGCTGTTTATTTTTGGTGTTTGCATCAAATTGCTTGTTTAAAGTTTATTATATGTAGTTCATAAACAAAAGTTTGTCCTTTCTCAATTTAAGTTTTTAGTTGTACAACCAAGTTCCTTCTTCATACCATGTAAATTAAACTATA
The DNA here is from genome assembly GCF_003073215.2 of Triticum urartu. NCBI lineage: Eukaryota > Viridiplantae > Streptophyta > Magnoliopsida > Poales > Poaceae > Triticum > Triticum urartu. Next base: position 94,948,122 of record NC_053022.1, on the reverse strand, counting down.
CAGAGCAAGTGATCTTCTTTTGCACTGCATGTATGCTTCTGTTCTTCATCCGTAATCCAGTGGTGTGGTGAACCTACCCACTACAGCACAATGTCATATTCTGCAATGTCTTAACTATGAACAATGTCATATCATTCTACTATTATTTAAACCGTCTCTTTATTTGCCAATCTGAAATGGTATAAATTGACAGCACGCTAACCATTGATACTTATGAGTTCTTGATCTGTAATCCAGTGGTGTCGTGAAGCTGTCAACTCCTTCACAATGTCATTTCCTGCCATGTCTTGACCTGAACAATACCATATTGTGTTAATGCAAATTAAAAGTGTGTCACTTTATTCGTCAGTAAGAAATGTGATGAATTGTCAGCACCGATACTTTTATATGCAAAATCTGTCATCTATCTGCTTGTTTATCTTTCAGAGTGAGGAAGATATAAGTGTTGAACAAGCGCAGTCTCATCATCTTGCTCAGCTGCTTGCGCTGCAGCTCCCCAGCAGGGCTAACCTTTCCTGAACTCTATTGAAGTGTTGTCGTTTTTGTATATTATTTTGTCGGCGTGCTTATTTGCACTGGTGGCGATCTTTGATGCCCAGTGTATGTAATCTGCTGTCTACTTGTGCTTTATTATCATAGTGGCGAACTTTGATGCCTAGTGGATGTAATATGCCGTAATTTCTTTATTGTATAGTCTAGGTTTTTTATTATTCACGATGTCGTAGTTATTTTACTGTATATATATATATCCTATCTTCGCAGTAAACCGGGCAAACCATAAAATTACGGTACATAATCGGGTCGTCAAGCAATCATGATGTAGGTTGGGCCTGAAACGTGCCGAACAGCTCACAGGCCGGCAGCAGCCCGAAATGAACCCCGGCCCATGATTGTGCGAATCAAATCACAGGCTTTTAACTGGCCAAAAAATTATCTCGGTCCTTGTTTGGCCCAATCAGATATCGGCTGCGAGCAGGCAGGATGCAAACTGGGCCATAGTTAGGCCCAACTATATGACGGGCTTTTAACAGGCTGAAATTAATATAGGGCTGAAATGTTAAACGGGCCCTTAACAGGGCAAAACTAATATCAGGCCGAATTACTAAGTGGGCCCAAAAGCATAGTGTCCAATTGACGGGCCGAATCTGATATGGGACATAATTGAGCCCAAAGCCTCTTAAAGGGTTGGACCTGATCTGGGCCGTAATTTGGCCCAGAACGTGGTAGGCCTTTAACGGGCCGGATCTCATATGGGCCACTATTAGGCCCGGAGCGTGGCAGGCCAATAATGGACCGGATCAAATATGGGCCGGCATTTGGCCCAAAACATGGTAGGCAGTTAATGGGCCGGCCTACTAGGGTCCTCAAAATCTTGTGGGCCTATAGCTGGGCCGGCCCATTAATGTCAGCGAAATCTCGTGGGCGTTTAGCTGGGCCGGCTCATTATGATCCGCAAGAATCTTGTGGGCCTTTACCTGGGCCGGCCCATTACGGCACACAAAAATCTTGTGGGCCTTTACCTGGGCCAGCCCATTATGGCCCGCAAAATCTTGTGGGCCTTTAGCTGGGCCAGCCAATTATGGTCCGCAAAATCCCGTGGGCCTTTAGCTGGGCCGGCCCATTATGGTCTGCAAAATCTTGTGGGCCTTTAGTTGGGTCGGCCCATTTAAACTTGTTGGGCCGTGCCACGTGTCGACGTATCATAGGCGCCTTGTGTCCAGTGAGTGGATGACATCTGTCCCGACGATGAGCCGACACGTGTTTCCTCTAGCCAATGATGATTTTACACGTGGAAAATCCCCATTGGTCGGGGGTGTTAACGGGTTATCGGATCCAAAACCTGACCCGATAGCTTAACGGCGTTCCGTTACGGTGGATGCCACGTGCCAGTCACCCTTGACGAAAGCACTTCTGTGACACGCGATTTATCGTCATGGAATTGGACACTTCCGTGATGATAATTTTGGTAATGTCATGGAACACTTCTACGACAGCACAGGTATGACTATCTTGATTCTGTCATAAATTTGTCATGGATGTACATGCATGACAAAAAAAGCGACCTACTGTGACAAACATGTATCATCACGGAAGTGTATTTTTTTTTAGTGCCGGCCTTTTCACAGGAATGGGCCACTGTTGGGCCGTGCCACGTGTCGACGTATCATAGGCGCCTTCTGTCCAGTGAGTGGATGACATCTGTCCCAACGATGAGCCGACACGTGTTTCCTCTAGCCAATGATGATTTTACATGTGGAAAATCCCCATTGGTCGGGGCTATTAACGGGTTATCGGATCCAAAACCCGACCCGATAGCTTAACGGCGTTCCGTTACGGTGGATGCCACGTGTTGGTCACCCTTGACGAAAGCACTTTTGTGACGCGCGATTTATCGTCATGGAAGTGGACACTTCCGTGATGATAATTTTGGTAATGTCATGGAACACTTCTACGACAGCACAGGTATGACTATCTTGATTCTGTCATAAATTTGTCATGGATGTACATGCATGACAAAAAAAGCGACCTACTGTGACAAACATGTATCATCACGGAAGTGTATTTTTTTTTAGTGCCGGCCTTTTCACAGGAATGGGCCACTGTTGGGCCGTGCCACGTGTCGACGTATCATAGGCGCCTTCTGTCCAGTGAGTGGATGACATCTGTCCCAACGATGAGCCGACACGTGTTTCCTCTAGCCAATGATGATTTTACATGTGGAAAATCCCCATTGGTCGGGGCTATTAACGGGTTATCGGATCCAAAACCCGACCCGATAGCTTAACGGCGTTCCGTTACGGTGGATGCCACGTGTTGGTCACCCTTGACGAAAGCACTTTTGTGACGCGCGATTTATCGTCATGGAAGTGGACACTTCCGTGATGATAATTTTGGTAATGTCATGGAACACTTCTACGACAGCACAGGTATGACTATCTTGATTCTGTCATAAATTTGTCATGGATGTACATGCATGACAAAAAACGCGAGCTACTGTGACAAACACGTATCATCACGGAAGTGTATTTTTTTTGTAGTGTCAACTAGCACACTCTAATATTACTACCTTTATATCTCAAAACAATTATCAAGTATCAAACTTCTCCTAGTACTCAATGCAGATTTTATGAAAGTTTTTATTATACCGATATTAGATGCCTATCATATTAGGACTAAATTCATAACCAAAGCAAATTACCATGCTATTTTTAAGGACTCTCAAAATAATATAAGTGAAGCATGAGAGATAAATAATTTCTATAAAATAAAACCCCCACCATGCTCTAAAAGATATACGCGAAGCACTAGAGCAAAATTATCTAGCTCAAAAGATATAAGTGAAGCACATAGAGTATTCAAATAAATTCCAATTCATGTGTGTCTCTCTCAAAAGGTGTGTATAGCAAGGATGATTGTGATAAAGTAAAAAAGCAAAGACTCAAATCATACAAGACGCTCCAAGCAAAACACATATCATGTGGTGAATAAAAATATAGCCTCAAGTAAAGTTACCGATAGAAGAAGACGAAAGAGGCGATGCCTTCCGGGGCATCCCCAAGCTTAGGCTTTTGATTGTGCTTGAATTTTACCTTGGGGTGCCTTGGGCATCCCCAATCTTAGGCTCTTTCCACTCCTTGTTCCATAATCCATCAAATCTTTACCCAAAACTTGAAAACTTCACAACACAAAACTTAAATAGAAAATCTCATGAGGTCCGTTAGTAAAAGAAAACAAACCACCACTTAAGGTACTGTAATGAACTAATTATTTATTTATATTGGTGTTAAACCTACTCTATTCCAACTTTCTATGGTTCATACACTCAAATACTAGCCATAGATTCATCAAAATAAGCAAACAACACACGAAAAACAGAATCTGTCAAAACAGAACAGTCTGTAGTAATCTGTAGGTTTCGAATACTTATGTAACCCCATAAATTCTACAATAAATTTATGGACGTGAGGAATTTATATATTAATCATCTGCAAAAATAATCAACCTAATATCACTCTCCAGTAAAATATGGCAGCAAATCTCGTGAGCGCTAAAGTTTCTGTTTTTTACAGCATGAACGCAAAGACTTTCCCCAAGTCTTCCCAAAGGTTCTACTTGGCACAAACACTAATTAAAATCATAAGAACACATATAAAAAGAGGCTAGATGAATTATTTATTACTAAACAGAATCAAAAAGCAAGGAACAAAAATAAAATCGGGTTGCCTCCCAATAAGCGCTATCGTTTAACACCCCTAGATAGGCATAAAAGCAAGGATAGATCTAGGTATTGCCATGATAGTGATAAGGTAAATCACGAAAACTCATCTCATACTCCCTACGTTCAGCAGCAAGCTTTCTTTGTGGCAAGCAAAAATAATCGAAAGGGCTAAATTTAATGGGACAAAAGTCCCCAAGATCAAGCTCGGGAGGTATTGGTTCCTCCTTTGGCCCTTCATATTGCACAACCAATTCATCATTATAAGCATTCTTTTGGCAAAAAGTCATGAGCCTTTGTTCAAGGGAAAAACCTAACCCATTATTCTGGATAGCAAAATTATCATTAAGTTTATAGATCCTGTTAACAAGAACATCAGAAGGAACCTTTTTTCTAAGGTTTTCATTAAAAGCAACATGATCTAAAGATCGTAAACGCATAATGTCTTCTTGATAAAAAAGGATTGCTTCTACGGGAGGACGGCCGACATCCACCCTATAATGCGCAAAAATTTCATTGGCCTCTTTTATTATAAATCTGAACTCATGAGCTAGAAAGATGGTCATTGCTCGCTTAACAGAAGAATGCTCAATATTAGAAAATTCTAGGAAATTCCTTTGTATGGAAGGATGCATATGTAAAAATTGTCTTTCAAGTTCAACTATGAGCAAAGATATAGCATCCGCGAGAATACTAGTTTTATGAAGAATAAACCCGCTCATGGTGGGTAAGGCACCGACACAAGTAAAGAAATCTTGAATAACTCCCTTCCCAGTAATATTACCGCTACCAATCCGAAACCTTTTAGTGTGTAAAATAGTAGGATTTTCAAGAGGATCATCAATAGCATCAAAGTTTTCAATATTATTGTCCTTATCAATGATATCCTCCCCAGTTTCAGACATGATGGCAACAAATTGCAAAAAAGAACGAGCACACAGAAGGCAGGAGGGAAAAAGAGGGCGAATAAATCGGCAAGGGTGAAGTGGGGGAGAGGAAAACAAGAGGCAAATGGCAAATAATGTAATGCGAGGGATAAGAGTTTGCGATGGGTACTTGGTATGTCTTGACTTGTGCGTAGATCTCCCCGGCAACGGTGCCAGAAATTGCCTATTGCTGGGAGATCAAATCTTGACTTGACTTGGTGCAACCTCCCCGGCAACGGCGCCAGAAATCCTTCTTACTACCTCTTGAGCACTGCGTTGGTTTTCTCTTGAAGAGGAAACGGTGATGCAACAAAGTAGCGTAAGTATTTCCCTCAGTTTTTGAGAACCAAGGTATCAATCCAGTAGGAGACTACACGGAAGTCCCTCGTACCCACACAAACAAATAAGAACCTCGCAACCAACGCGATAAAGGGGTTGTCAATCCCTTCACGGTCACTTACGAGAGTGAGATCTGATAGAGATAATAATGATAAGATAAATATTTTTGGTATTTTTATAATATAGATTGAAAGTAAAGATTGCAAAATAAACGGTGCCAGAAATAACTTGGGGGATTAATATAATGGAGAATAGACCCGGGGGCCATAGGTTTCACTAGTGGTTTCTCTCAAGATAGCATAAGTATTACAGTGGGTGAACACATTACTGTCGGGCAATTGATAGAAAAGCAAACAATTATGAGAATATCTAGGCATGATCATGTATATAGGCATCATGCCCGTGACAAGTAGACCGACCCCTGCCTGCATCTACTACTATTACTCCACACATCGACCACTATCCAACACATTAGGTAAGATGACATGATGTACAGGGATAAACTCAAGCAATATGATTTAAACCCCATCTTTTTATCCTCGATGGAAATAATAGAATACGTGTCGTTTCCCTTTCTGTCACTGGGATCGAGCACCGCAAGATTGAACCCAAAGCTAAGCACTTCTCCCATTGCAAGAAAGATCAATCTAGTAGGCCAAACCAAACTGATAATTCAAAGAGACTTGCAAAGATAACCAATCACGCATAAAAGATTTCAGAGAGGAATCAAATATTGTTCATAGATAGACTTGATCATAAACCCAGAATGCATCGGATCTCGACAAACACACCGTAAAAAGAGTTACATCGAATATATCTCCAAGAAGATCGAGGAGAACTTTGTATTGAGATTCAAAGAGAGAGAAGAAGCCATCTAGCTCATAGCTATGGACCCGAAGGTCTGAAGTAAACTACTCACACATCATCGGTGGGGCCATGGAGTTGATGTAGAGGCCCTCCGTGATCGATGCCCCCTCCGGCGGAGCTCCGGAAAAGGCCCCAAGATGGGATCTCTTGGGTACATAAGGTTGCGGCGGTGGAAATAGGGTTTCGTGGTGCTCCTGGATGTTTTCGGGGTATATGAATATATATAGGAGGAAGAAGTAGGTCGGTGGAGCCATGAGGGGCCCACGAGGGGGCGCCCAGGGGGGTTAGTAGGTTAGTCCCAAAAATAATATAAAAGTGTAAAATAAAGCCCATTAACATCCAAAACAGATAATGTAATAGCATGGAACAATCAAAAATTATAGATACATTGGAGACGTATCAGTATCAGCCGAAGCCTTCTTGATGTCAGTGACTGAGCGGCGCGCGCCAGATTGGACTGTAAGCATGTGCTTGTATTAAGGGGCCAGGTCTGCTTTCGGCCGCGTACGCAACATGCAGGTCTGCAATGGGCGATGGGCCCAGACCCCTTCGCGCATAGGATTAAGACCGGCGTGCTGACCTCTCTGTTGTGCCTAGGTAGGGCTGCGACGTGTTGATCTTCCGAGGCTGGGCATGACCCAGGAAAGTGTGTCCCGCCAGAGGGATCGAGCATGTTGGGTTATGTGGTGCACCCCTACAGGGAAGTTTATCTATTCTAATAGACGTGTCCCTCGGTAAAAGGACGACCCGGAGTTGTACCTTGACCTCATGACAACTAGAACTGGATACTTAATAAAATACACCCTTTCAAGTGCCAGATACAACCCGGTGATCACTCTCTCATAGAGCGGCGAGGGGAGGATCGTTGGGTAGAATTATGCTATGCAATGATACTTGGTCAACTTACCATCTACTATCTTCTACTGCTTCAAGGTGGAGGCTGCCAGAAGCGTTGTCTTCTATAGGACTAGCTATCCCCCTCTTATTCTGGCATTCTGTAGTTCAGTCCACATATACTACCCCTTTCATTGATACCAATGCATGTGTAGTGTATTTCCTTGCTTGCGAGTACTTTGGGTGAGTACTCACGGTTGCTTTGCTCCCCCCTTTTCCCCCTTTCATTTCCTCTCGGTTGTCGCAACCAGATGCTGGAGCCCAGGAGCCAAACACCACCATCGATGATGACTCCTACTACACCGGAGGTGCCTACTACTACGTGCAGGCCGCCGTCGACGACCAGGAGTAGTTTAGGAGGATCCCAGGCAGGAGGCATGCGCCTCTTTCAATCTGTATCCCGGTTTGTGCTAGCCATCTTATGGCACCTTGTTTAACTTATGTCTGTACTCATATATTGTTTCTTCCGCTGACTCGTCTATGATCGTGCTCTTGTATTCGAGCCCTCGAGGCCCCTGTCTTGTAATATGATGCTTGTATGACTTATTTTATTTTTAGAGTTGTGTTGTGATATCTTCCCGTGAGTCCCTGATCTTGATCGTACACGTTTCCATGTATGATTAGTGTACGATTGAATTGGGGGCGTCACATGATTCCACCCTAACCTTTCCGAAGCAGACCCCCTCTTAATAGTACGGCTTTCCTACGACTCAAATCCACTAAAAAGAAACATAGAGAACAACCGTCTTTGATAGGCTCTGAGGGGCACCAAATCGTCTTGTGCCTAGACATGAGATATTTGAAATGCTCAATGCACACGATTAGTCCGCAGATGCATTGTCATCAATCACCAAAACCAATGAGGGAGAACTATGCCCTTACAATCTCCCCCTTTTTGGTGGATTGATGACAATATGAGACTTGCACATAGAGATATATAATGAGCATAAGCAAACCCAAAATCTATAAAATATAGACAGGTTCCCCCTAAATGTGTGCATTCTATAGATATGCTTTGGACTGCAAAACACACACACACACACACACACTAGAATCAACACTCCCCCTATATTTTATAGACAAGGCAATCCTTGCAACAAGATAAGTGACACTAAGCATGGAAGTAAGGTATAGCAAGTGAGCATGAAGATAAGGGCACAAGACAAACTAAACTCATAAGCTACTAATCATACTTGACAATAACAAGATAATAATGATGGCATATGTCTCACACCATATGATAGAATAAGTCTCCTAGTCTCATACGGAAATAACACAAACCAAAGCAACGGCGAAGGTTCAACTAAAGCAAGGAGAGAAATCAAAGTACTCACAAATCTTACTCTCTCTCCCCTTTGGCATTGAGACACCAAAAAGGAAGAGAGGACACTGAAGACACAGGTGGTAGCTCCCACTGTAGTGATCATCCAACAATCTCCTCCTCTAAAGAAGCAGGAATGGACTCCTCTGATTCAACCCACTGATAGCCCTTCTTCTTCATCCAAGCAGCCTCAGGAGTGATGTTCTTCTCAGACCCACTCAAGAAGTGCTCGACAAGCTTCCTCAAAATCCGCTTGTCGCGCTGGCGACTCTCTTTCTGAGCAATGTGAGTCTGGTACTGCCCCTTGGCCTGCATGCAGAACAGAGCCTTCACCTTATCCTTGAGCTTCGAAGCCCAAGTTGGCTCAGTAGAGGGAGGCTCATACTCATCAGGACTGTCCTCCTCCTCCTCCTCCACAATCTCATCTTCATCAACATCCATGTAGGCAGCCTCTGCTGATCCCGTGTAGTGGTGTTAGCCCACTTGTTCTTGTGTCGCAACTTAATGGGCTCATGGCGAATGCAGTTGGGAGCATAAAACTCCTCACCCGGAAAGAGCTTCTCCCAAGTCTTCTGAATCAAGAGGTGCAAAAAGGGTCCATAGATGGGAACCTTCCGATGGAACATAGCAGACTGAAGCTCACACCACATGATGTGAGAGACATCAAGTGGTCCAGGTTGTTGAAGGCGCACATCCTCACAAATAAGCATCATATCCACAAGATAGGAATGCACCTTGTCCTTGTCGCCCATGCGAGGAAAAAGATAGTTGCGAAAGATCTGGTGCATGATGTCGAGAAATGGGTTCAACACATAAGACATCTTGACATTGGGTAAAATCTTCTCAACCAGGTATGGTTGAAGCTTGTTCTTGGAAGCAGACTCTGGGTTGGCATGCGAGCGGATACTAACGGGCACATCTAGCCCCTCATCACGAATGTGCAACAGACCCATGAACTCCTTCCACTCAATAGTCATCCTATTTCCATTTGTCATCCAAGTCATGCTCTGCTTCACATCCGAGTGGAAGTGGACAGAAGCAAAAAACTGAGCCACAATCTCCGGGCATAGTCAAGGTGGAACATGATGATCTCCTCAATACCAAACTGCTCCACCAAATCCAGAGGCTCACCAAAATATGCCTGGTTCTTCTTCAGATGCTCCATGCCAATCCACTGAATGGGTACGTTGATGTTCTGCTTGGCCTTGATCACATCTAGGAAGATTAGATTTTGTTCCTTGGTCCAAAACAAGTCATTGACCTTATGAGTTCCCTAGGCTTGATGTAGGGGCGGAGCTTCCTTCAAATCTGAAACTCTACTTGAGGCATGTCTTCCAAGCTGACAACTGGCTCCTTGTCTTGGTGGCTGTTGTCTTGACGTTGCGTTGCAGGGCATTGGACCCCTCAGGAGCTTCTTTGTTGCGAAGATGCTTTGAGTTTGTATCACGGACGGGATTCGAGCGCCTAGCAATGAAACCGGAGCCACCACCTATGACACACAATGCAAACACACGAGAAGAGCGAGGGGGATTATTGAAAAGACCAAGGCCAATAAACGAAACAAATTGAAATGAGATTGGGTGAGACAAAACAAAATAATTTCAAGTCAAGCGGTAGTACTGAACTGGGCGCGGAGCTGAAAAATTACTACTGGTCTGACCGCAGTAGTACTACACTGGGTCTGTGCGGTAGTACCGCGCTCAGGGTGGAAGTAGCATTTTATGTCCGTGCATCGGGCGGTAGTACCGCTCCAGGCAGAGCAGTAGTACCGCACGGGGCGGATCTCGCATGAACAGATCTGAGAACATCTGTAAAGATGAATCAGTACTACCGTTGATCAAAACTACCACTACAAAAAAAAGACACATCCATGACATTTTGGGCCGAATGATTTTTTTCCTGTCATGCTTATGTCACTTTTATGAAGATAATTGTGATAAAACCCGGTATCATCATAGATGTGGTGGGCTCCTACTTCTATGACAAAAAATCATGACAGAAATTGGGCTTTTCGTCCTGGGCGGGCCGGAGACGCAGCTGCACAACATTCTTTGGGCCGTCTATGATAGAAAAAACCATGGTAGAAGCGAGGACGAGGAAAATATCGGGGAGTTCCCGGTTATGGTGGGTGGTCGGGGGCCGAGTGATGCGCGTTTCTCTCGTACACGTACGCGCATGGGTGCGAGCCGTTGGGCTCTAACTGAACCCGAGCGAGGCGTTCGCCTACTGAACCCGAGCGGTTGCACTGCAGGCTACGCGTTACTGAACCCGAGCGATCGATCGATGGCTGTTAACTGAACCCGATCGAGCGATTCCTTCACTACTGCTGCTAACTGAAGCCGATCGAACCCTGCTGCCTCCTTCCATTGCTGAACAGTGAGCGTTGTTGGGGGGGTTGGATGAACAGTTCCCGGTGGGGGGTTGGATGAACAGGACCCTGTGGTAGTAGAGGTCGTTGCGTTGGATGAACAGGACCCCGATCGACCCGGTTGGGCGTGGATGAACAGGACCCCGTGGAGGGCTGGATGAATAGGACCCCATGGAGGGCTGGTTGAACAGTAGCCGATGAAGGGCTGGATGAACAGTAGCACGTGGAGGGGTGGTTGAACAAGACCTCGTGGAGAGGGCTGGTTGAACAGTAGCCGGTGGAGGAGCGGTGGAGGCTGGATGAACAGGAGCCCGTGGATGAACAGCCGCAAGTGGAAGCTGGAGGAGGTCGACGGTGGATGAACTGTAGCCCATGGAAGTAGTTGGCGGTGGAGACCAACAATATCCCATGGAGTCTGCTACCTCTTGAGCACTGCGTTGGTTTTCCCTTGAAGAGGAAAGGGTGATGTAGCAAAGTAGCGTAAGTATTTCCCTCAGTTTTTGATAACCAAGGTATGAATCCAGTAGGAGGCCACACGCAAGTCCCTTGTACCTACACAAACAAATAAGAACCTCGCAACCAACGCGATAAAGGGGTTGTCAATCCCTTCACGGTCACTTACGAGAGTGAGATCTGATAGAGATAATAATGATAAGATAAATATTTTTGGTATTTTTATGATATAGATTGAAAGTAAAGATTGCAAAATAAAGTAGATTGGAAACTTATATGATAGAGAATAGACCCGGGGGCCATAGGTTTCACTAGTGGCTTCTCTCAAGATAGCATAAGTATTATGGTGGGTGAACAAATTACTATCGAGCAATTGGTAGAAAAGCGAATAACTATGAGAATATCTAGGCATGATCATGTATATAGGCATCACGTCCATGAGAACACCGACTCCTGCCTCCATCTACTACTATTACTCTACACATCGACCACTATCCAACATGCATCTAGAGTATTAAGTTCATAAGAACAGAGTAACGCCTTAGGTAAGATGACATGATGTAGAGGGATACACTGAAGCAATATGATATAAACCCCATCTTTTTATCCTCGATGGCAACAATACAATACGTGTCGTTTCCCTTTCTGTCACTGGGATCGAGCACCGAAAGATTGAACCAAAGCTAAGCACTTCTCCCATTGCAAGAAAGATCAATCTAGTAGGCCAAACCAAGCTGATAATTCAAAGAGACTTGCAAAGATAACCAATCACGCATAAAATATTTCAGAGAAGAATCAAATATTGTTCATAGATAGACTTGATCATACACCCACAATCATCGGATCTCGACAAACACACCGCAAAAAGAGTTACATCGAATAGATCTCCAAGAAGATCGAGGAGAACTTTGTATTGAGATCCAAAGAGAGAGAAGAAGCCATCTAGCTACTAGCTATGGACCCGAAGGTCTAAAGTAAACTACTCACACATCATCGGAGAGGCCATGGAGTTGATGTAGAGGCCCTCCGTGATCAATGCCCCCTCCAGCGGAGCTTCGAAAAAGGCCGAATCTCTTGGGTACAGAAGGTTGCGGCGGTGGAAATGGGGTTTCGTGGTGCTCCTGGATGTTTTCGGGGTATGTGAACATATATAGGAGGAAGAAGTAACTGTGTTGAGCCACGAGGGACCCACGAGGGGGGAGGGCGCACCCCCTACCTCGTGGCCACCTCGTTGGTTGCTTGACGTCCACTACAAGTCCTCTGGATCACGTTTGTTCCAAAAATCACGCTCCTGAAGGTTTCATTCCGTTTGATATTCCTTTTCTGCAAAACACTGAAATAGGCAAAAAAAGAGCAATTTGCACGGGGCCTTGGGTTAATAGGTTAGTCCCAAAAATGATATAAAAGTGTAAAATAAAGCCCATTAACATCCAAAACAGATAATAAAATAGCATGGAACAATCAAAAATTATAGATACATTGGAGACGTATCAGAGTCCCGTTTTGCGGTACGCCACACCCCTCCCGATGAACATGACCCCCGTTTCGACCGTAGCGCTCCAACACAAGTCCGTTTCCTCCGTTTTGTGGTATGCCACACCCCTCCCGATCAACAGGACCCCGTTTCGACCGTAGGAGGTCCAAGAGAAGTCTGTTTCCTCTGTTTTGCGGTACGCCAGACCGTGGCCGGTCGAACACAAGGTCGTTTCCTCCGTTCTGCAGTACGCCAGGCCTCGTTTCGATCGGCTGTTCCGTCCAAGTCGGTTGGCTCCCGATGAACACGAGGACGACGCAGTTTCTCCATTCCGACCCGGCCATGTACATGAGCCCTAGCCGTATGTATGCGCGAGTAGGCGTTCGAGACCCCGCCCGTATGTACGTATGTGGCCGTATTTACTTTCTTGCACCCTGGCCGATGTACGTATGTGTACATGATATTAACGGGACTGCGTGACGTGCTATGTGCACGCTGATACGTCTCCAACGTATCAATAATTTTTGATTGTTCCATGCTATTATATTATCAACCTTGGATGTTTTATATGCTATTTTGTATGATTTTTGGGACTAACCTATTAACCCAGAGCCCAGTGCCAGTTTCTGTTTTCTCCTTGTTTTAGAGTATCGCAGAAAAGGAAAATCAAACGGAGTCCAATTGACCTAAAACTTCACGGAACTTATTTTTGGACCAGAAGAAGCCCACGGAGTATCAGAGACGGACTAGGAGAGTCCCGGGCTGCCCACGAGGGTGGGGGCGCACCCACCACCCTGGGCGCGCCGCCTGCCTCATGGACAGCCCGGAGGTCCACCGACGTACTTCTTCCTCCCATATATACCCATATACCCTAAAAACTTCGGGGAGCACAATACATCGGGAGTTCCGCTGCCACAAGCCTCCGTTGCCACCGAAAGCCAATCTATACCCGTTCCGGCACCCTGCCGGAGGGGGAATCCCTCTCCGGTGGCCATCTTCATCATCCCAGTGCTCTCCATGATGAGGAGGGAGTAGTTCTCCCTCGGGGCTGAGGGTATGTACCAGTAGCTATGTGTTTGATCTCTCTCTCTCTCTCTCTCGTGTTCTTGAGGTGATATGATCTTGATGTATCGCGAGCTTTACTATTATATTTGGATCCTATGATGTTTTCTCCCCCCTCTACTCTCTTGTAATGGATTGAGTTTCCCCTTTGAAGTTATCTTATCGGATTGAGTCTTTAAAGATTTGAGAACACTTGATGTATGTCTTGCCGTGCATATCTCTGGTGACAATGGGATATCACGTGATTCACTTGATGTATGTTTTGGTGATCAACTTGCGGGTTCCGCCCATGAACCTATGCATAAGGGTTGGCACACGTTTTCGTCGTGATTCTCCGGTAGAAACTTTGGGGGCACTCTTTGAGGTTCTATGTGTTGGTTGAATAGATAAATCTGACATTGTGTGATGCATATCGTATAATCATACCCACGGATACTTGAGGTGACATTGGAGTATCTAGGTGACATTAGGGTTTTGGTTGATTTGTGTCTTAAGGTGTTATTCTAGTACGAACTCTAGGGCTGTTTGTGACACTTATAGGAATAGCCCAATGGATTGATTGGAAAGAATAACTTTGAGGTGGTTTCGTACCGTACCATAATCTCTTCGTTTGTTCTCCGCTATTAGTGACTTTTGAGTGACTCTTTGTTGCATGTTGAGGGATAGTTATGTGATCCAATTATGTTATTATTGTTGAGAGGACTTTCACTAGTGAAAGTATGAACCCTAGGCCTTGTTTCAACGCATTTCAATACCGTTATGCTCACTTTTATCATTAGTTACCTTGCTGTTTTTATATTTTCAGATTACAAAAACCTATATCTACCATCCATATATCACTTTTATCACCATCTCTTCGCCGAACTAGTGCACCTATACAATTTACCATTGTATGGGGTGTGTTGGGGACACAAGAGACTCTTTGTTATTTGGTTGCAGGGTTGCTTGAGAGAGACCATCTTCATCCCACGCCTCCTACGGATTGATAAACCTTAGGTCATCCACTTGAGGGAAATTTGCTACTGTCCTACAAACCTCTGCACTTGGAGGCCCAACAACGTCTACAAGAAGAAGGTTGTGTAGTAGACATCAAGCTCTTTTCTGGCGCCGTTGCCGGGGAGGTTAGCGCTTGAAGGTATATCTTTAGATCTTGCAATCGAATCTTTTTGTTTCTTGTTTTAGCACTAGTTTAGTTTATAAAAGAAAACTAAAAAATGGAATTAAGTTTTCCTCGTACGGTTCATCTTTTTAATATCTTTCGTGAGTATGATGGAAAGGAAAATTGTACCAAAGTGTTAGAATAAGAATGCATTAAAATGTTTGGCATTAAACCTTTGAATGATGAGCATGATTGCAATGTTGTTAGTATGAATTCCTTGAATATCTATGATGCTAATGATATGCAAAGCCACAAGCTTGGGGAAGCTATGTTTTATGAAGATGATATTTTTGTTCCCCAAGCTTTGATGAGCAAATTTACTATGATGAAAGCATGCCTCCTATCTATGATGATTATTGTGATGACATGTATGCTTTAAAGAATAATGATAACCATGAAACTTGTCATCTTGATCTCAATTTTCAATCACATGATAGTTATTTTGTTGAGTTTTCTCCCACTATTATTCATGATGCTACTGAAAATTATTATGAGGGAGGAATATATGCTTGTAGGAATTGCAATAATACCAAGTTTCCTCTCTATGTGCTTAAAGTTTTGAAGTTATGCTTGTTTTACCCAACTTTATTCTTATTCCTTGCTTTTTGCTCCTGCTTAGTAATAAATAATTTATCTAGCCGCTGTTATGATTGAGTTTTTATGTTTTAATTAGTGTTTGTGCCAAGTAGAACCGTTGGGAAGACTTGGGGAAAGTCTTGTTGATCTTGCTGTAAAAAACAGAAACTTTAGCGCTCACGAGAATTGCTGCCATTTTTTACTCGAGAGTGCTATTTAGTTTATTCTTTTTGCAGATGATTAATAGATAATTCCTCACGTCCAGAAATTTATTTTAGAATTTTTGAGGTTTCAGAAGTTTGCGTTAGTTACAGATTACTACAGACTGTTCTGTTTTTGACAGATTCTTTTTTTGACAGATTCTGTATTTCATGCGTTGTTTACTTATTTTGATGAATCTATGGATAGTAAAAGAGTTTATAAACCATATAGAAGTTGGAATACAGTAGGTTTAACACCAATATAAATAAAGAATGAGTTCATTACATTACCTTGAAGTGGTGTTTTGTTTTCTTTCTCTAACGGAGCTTATGAGTTTTCTGTTAAGTTTTGTGTTGTGAAGTTTTCAAGTTTTGGGTAAAGATTCGATGGACTATGGAATAAGGAGTGGTAAGAGCCGAAGATTGGGGATTCCAAAGGCACCCCAAGGTAATATTCAAGGACAACCAAAAGCCTAAGCTTGGTGATGCCCCGGAAGGCATCCCCTCTTTCGTCTTCGTTCATCGGTAACTTTACTTGGAGCTATATTTTTATTCACCACATGATATGTGTTTTTCTTGGAGCATCATTTTATTTTCTTGTGTTTTGCTTTCTGTTTGAATAAAATACCAAGATCTGAAATTCTTAAATGTTAGAGGGTCTTCATATAGTTGCATGATTATTTGACTACTCATTGATCTTCACTTATATCTTTCGGAGTAGTTTGTCGTTTGCTCTAGTGCTTCACTTATATCTTTTTAGAGCACGGTGGTGGTTTTATTTTGAAGAATTAGATGAACTCTCGTACTTCACTTATATTATTTTGAGAGTCTTTAGAACAGCATGGTAGTTTGCTTTGGTTATGAAACTAGTCCTAATATGATGGGCATCCAAGAGGGATATAATAAAAACTTTCATATAAAGTGCATTGAATACTATGAGAAGTTTGATACTTGATAATTGTTTTGAGATATGGGGATGGTAATATTAGAGTCATGCTAGTGAGTAGTTGTGGATTTGAGAAATACTTGTGTTAAAGTTGGTGATTCCCGTAGCATGCACGTATGGTGAACCATTATGTGATGAAATCGGAGCATGATTTATTTATTGATTGTCTTCCTTATGAGTGGTGGTCGGGGACGAGCGATGGTCTTTTCCTACCAATCTATCCCCCTAGGAGCATGCGCTTAGTACTTTGTTTCAATAACTAATAGATTTTTGCAATAAGTATGTGAGTTCTTTATGACTAATGTTGAGTCCATGGATTATACGCACTCTCACCCTTCCACCATTTCTAGCCTCTCTAATACCGCACACCTTTCGCCGGTATCATAAACCCACCATATACCTTCCTCAAAACAGCCACCATACCTACCTATCATGGAATTTACATAGCCATTCCGAGATATATTTCCATGCAACTTTCCACCGTTCCGTTTGTTATGACACGCTTCATCATTGTCATATTGCTTTGCATGATTATGTAGTTGACATCGTATTTGTGGCAAAGCCACCATTCATAATTCTTTCATATATGTCACTTATGCATCATTGCACATCCCGATACACCGCCGGAGGCATTCATATAGAGTCATATCTTGTTCTAAGTATCGAGTTGTAATTCTTGAGTTGTAAGTAAATAAAAGTGTGATGGTCATCATTATTAGAGCATTGTCCCAGTGAGGAAAGGATGATGGAGACTATGATTCCCCCACAAGTCGGGATGAGACTCCGGACGAAAATAAATAAATAAAAGAGGCCAAAGAAGCCCAAATAAAAAATGAAGAGAAAAGAGTCCATAAAAAAAGAGGAGGCCCAAATAAAAAAATAATAAAAAATATGAGAGAAAAAGAGAGAAGGGGCAATGCTACTATCCTTTTACCACACTTGTGCTTCAAAGTAGCACCATGATCTTCATGATAGTGTCAGGACCCCGATTCCAAGTCACAGCGATCTAGCCGGTAACACCTCATATCACTTTGCGGCCTCACACACGGTATTCCCACGGGTGTCACCTTACCATGGCCCGGGACCGTTTGCGCCTTTTGGCTCACGTATATGATAGTGTCGCCAGCATCCATATGATAGAGAACCCGGGCCGACATGGCTAGTCGTGAACCCAAAGCGGCACCAACCTATGGGGACAGGCATACATGAATCACATCGAGCATGTCGGTTAGCAGCGTGTGAATCCGGGCTATAGCACTGGGCTAACAGGACTCCGGGAACCCGGGCTATAGCAGGCTAGGCAGGACTCCGGATGTCACCGCGTGACATTTCCCCGAAGGGACAGACACAGGAACGAAGTGAAACGCATGCCGGCCAGTCAAGTGTCCTGAGCAGTAGTGCTGGGCTAGCAGGACTCCGGTGAACCGGGCTGTAGCGGACTACTATGGCTCATGAAAGCACTAGACTACATTTCCCCATAAGAGAGGCTGCCAAGGATAAACAACTAGATTATCGGATCCCACACATACCAAGCATTTCAATCATACACACAATATGCTCGATATGTGTAAATACAACATGGCATCACAACATAACTGTACGACTCAAGTAGTTATTCATTAGGCTCCGAGGAGCGAGATATTACAAACATGGGTCTCATGACCCAACAATCATAGCATACAAATCAAAGCACATGCAGAAGCTTAACATGTCTGAGTACAGACATCTACAAATGAAAGAGGCTAAGAAGCCTGACTATCTACCAGATCCTGCCGAGGGCACAAGATCGTAGCTGAGGTATCAAGCTAAACGTCGAAGTCCACGCGGAACTACTAGCGAGACTGAAGTCTCTCTGCAAAAACATAAATTAAGCAAACGTGAGTACAAATGTACTCAGCAAGACTTACATCAGAACTAACTACATATGCATCGGTATCAACAAGGGGGGGGGGTGGTGGAGTTTAACTGCAGCAAGCCAGCTTTGACTCAGTGGCTAACCTGAACTACGACTGCAAGCAACTCTTTTGAGGTGGCGCACACAAGTCCACATATTCACCATATCAATACACCACTATGGATCCGCTCCCGCCTCCCTACGAGAACGCCATCCATAGCACTCACGCTTATCTTGCGAGTTTTAGAGAATCCACTTTCACTTGTCTATGAACTATGCAAGGGGTCCAAGTTTCCATATCCGAGGAATCCGGCTATTCGAATAGATAATGATAACCCTGCAGGGGTGTACTTCTTCACACACGCTCCCACCACTTACCATCGTTTACACGACATGTACTCGGCAACCTTCAAGCGGAAGCCCAACGAGGGTGTCGACCACGGCCTACCTAAACACTTAAGTCTATAGTCCATGTTTATCGCCTATCCAGGTTCCATCCGCAGGGAGTCCGGCCGAGGTTTCCACATACGGCCCCGAACGATGTGAACAGGGTTCCCGAGACACCAAACGGGCGCCCGGTACACCGTGCCATGGTGTATCTACCGCATCATAGCCCACCCCTAGGGTCAGCGCTACGCACGGCCACCAACACATATCCTACAAACACCAGAAACTAGTTGCAACTCCTGGACAGAGTACTAGGGTGATTAAGAAGCCGAGAGGGTCAATTAAGGATCCCAATGAGTGGTAGTAGCTGTTCATGGATCACAGACATAGAACTCAGTTCTTGAGGACGGTTTCAATGAGACAACCCACCATGTACTCCTACATGGCCTCTCACCGCTACCTTATCCAAAACGTGTTCACACACTTAGCTCACACACAGTAGGCCATGTTCACACACCTCCGATTCATTCCCGATGAATCAGACCTGACACAACTCTATGCAATAGCAGGCATGAAAAATAAGCATAAATGAGTAGGCACATCAGGGCTCAAACAACTCCTACTCATGCTAGTGGGTTTCATCTATTTACTGTGGCAATGACAGGTCATGCAGAGGATAAGGGGTTCAACTACCACAACAAGTAACAGATGAATCGTTGTTGTCCTAATGCAGTAAAAGAGAGAAGGAGTGAGAGAATGGGTTTGTATTGGAATGAACAAGGGGGTTTTGCTTACCTGGCACTTCTGAAGATGATATAACTCTTCATCGGTGTCATCGGACTCATCGTCGGAACGAACGTCTACCGAGAGGGAACAGCCACCGGCAAACACAAAAGGAACCGCAATCAATGCAATGCACATACATATGAATGATATGTCATATTAAGGTACTGAATTGACCTAGTGCAACAGTTAGTCATATTCATTGAAGTGGAATTCAAACCTATAGCAAACATTTTCTGGATTAAATTAAACCCAGAAAATAGATTATTGTGTCAGCACTGCATCATGCTGACCTTAGCAGGTCAACAGAACTGTCCCGGGTCAAACCTGACATGTGGGGTCCATACGTCAGTGACACTGGGCTGGTTTGTGTGTATGACAGGTGGGACCGGTCAATGTTGACTTGACCAAAGTCAAAGCTGACACATGGGGTCCACCCATATTAGCACTAATCTTAACAGAAAATTAGACTAACCTAATTAGTCACAGGGTCCCACATGTCAGTGGCTCTAGAGGGGTCATTAGTGGGCTCATTAGCAACTAATGATGTCGCCACGTCGGCCTCGCCGGAATCTGGCCGGCGGCAACCATTCCGCATGGCGGAGGCGTCGGGTTTTGCCATCCGGCGACCATTGGGCTCGCGGTTTGGCCCTATGGGTTGCTGGACGTGCACCGCATCCAACGGAGCAGGCCGCTGGGCGAGGAGAGATCGGGAACTACGGCGGCGACCACTTGGGCGGCGGCCGGAGCTACGGGCGTGCTCAGGTTGGAGCTAGGGGGCACGTGGGGAGGAGCTGGTGGGCGCTATAGGCTCCTGGAGCCGCGCTGAGCACAGCGGTGTGCTCGGCTTCGAGCTACGTTTGCTCTAGCCACGGTGGCGAGGAAGGGCAACGGCGGCGAGCTTCAGTGACGGCAGGGAACGGTGCTACGGCAAGGAAACGACGCGGGGAAGAGTGGGTAACGACGGCAGAGCTCACAGGGAGTCAGACGGTGGTCTCAGCGGGCTCGGGGATGGCCTGATGGTGACGAATCAAGCGGCAGGGATCGCCGGCACCGAGGTTGAAGAAGACGTCCGGGACGGTGATGCGATGCTCCCCCGGTTGTTTGGCTCGGTGTGGACGAGGAGGGCGAAGATGCGGAGCTCGGGGTCGCAGTGAGGGAGCAAGGGAGTGGTTGTGGCCGCGGTGAACGGTGTCGGTGCGCTCCGGCTCGTTCAGTCGGCCATGGGAGAGAGAGCAGAGGGGAGGGGAGAGGTTGCAGGCGAGGGAGAGAGAGGTCAGGGGTCTCTGGGCGTGTCCAGGCGCGAGGGAGAGGCAGGAGGTGGCAAGCAGGAGCTGGAGCCTACGGCCTGCGCGGGCGCTCTCTCGCGGCGACAGCAGCAGCTTTGGGGCGAGGGGAGGAAGACGACAGGAGGAGCCCCTGGTGGGCTAGGCTGGCTTTGCCCAGTGTTGGGCCGGTTGGTGGGCTGCACAGGTGAGGCCAGGTACGATTCCTTTTCTCTCTTTTATTTCAGTTTTCTATTTCTTTTATTCTGTTTTGAATTAGTAAAAATACTAATCCACTTTGTAAAATCCTGAAAATAATTGTGGGTAGTGTTTGGATTATTTCCAACAACCCAAAACTAGTTTCAGAGTTATTAGAGCATTTAAAAATATTTATAGGATTTAAATGCTCCAATTCAAATACGATATGAGTTAATTCAAAAACCATAAATGCCTTGGAAAAATGTGCATGCCCTCTGGTAAAGGTTTTAACCTTTTTCCATAAATATTGAACATTTTTGAAGGGCATTTTGGGTTCATTGAAAATATTTTTATTTGAACCTAGTTGAATTTATTTGGTGCTAGGGTTTGAACATCCCCAATTCAAATTTCATAAATTTAAACATGATGCATAGATGATCTTAGATGCCCTAGTTGTGACAGATAGAGAGTCTCCTATGTTGTCACTTTCATATACTAGTGGGAATCTTTCATTATAGAACTTGCCTTGTATATTCCAATGATGGGCTTCCTCAAAATGCCCTAGGTCTTCGTGAGCAAGCAAGTTGGATGCACACCCACTAGTTTCTCTTTGAGCTTTCATACACTTATAGCTCTAGTGCATTCATTGCATGGCAATCCCTACTCACTCACATTGATATCTATTGATGGGCATCTCCATAGCCCGTTGATACGCCTAGTTGATGTGAGACTATCTTCTCCTTTTTGTCTTCTCCACAACCACCATTCTATTCCACCTATAGCGCTATGTCCATGGCTCACGCTCATGTATTGCGTGAAGATTGAAAAAGTTTGAGAACATCAAAAGTATGAAACGATTGATTGTCTTGTCATCAGGGTTGTGCATGATTTAAATATTTTTTCTGGTGAAGATGGAGCATAGCCAAACTATATGATTTTGTAGGGATAACTTTCTTTGGCCATGTTATTTTGAGAAGACATGATTGCTTAGTTAGTATGCTTGAAGTATTATTGTTTTTATGTCAATATTAAACTTTTGTCTTGAATCTTATGGATCTGAATATTCTTGCCACAATAAAGAGAACTACATGGATAAATATGTTAGGTAGCATTCCACATCAAAAATTCTGTTGTTATCAGTTACCTACTCAAGGACGAGCATGAATTAAGCTTGGGGATGCTGATACGTCTCCAACGTATCTATAATTTTTGATTGTTCCATGCTATTATATTATCAACCTTGGATGTTTTATATGCATTTATATGATTTTTCGGACTAACCTATTAACCCAGAGCCCAGTGCCAGTTTCTGTTTTTTCCTTGTTTTAGAGTATCGCAGAAAAGGAATATCAAACGCAGTCCAATTGACCTGAAACTTCATGGAACTTATTTTTGGACCAGAAGAAGCCCACGGAGTATCAGAGATGGACCAGGAGAGTCCCGAGCTGCCCACGAGGGTGGGGGGCACGCCCACCTGCCTTGTGGACATCCCAGAGGTCCACCGATGTACTTCTTCCTCCCATATATACCCATATACCCTAAAAACTTCGGGGAGCACAATAGATCGGGAGTTCCGCCGCCAGAAGCCTCTGTAGCCACCGAAAGCCAATCTAGACCCGTTCCGGCACCCTGCTGGAGGGGGAATCCCTCTCTGGTGGCCATCTTCATCATCCTGGTGCTCTCCATGATGAGGAGGGAGTAGTTCTCCCTCGGGGCTGAGGGTATGTACCAGTAGCTATGTGTTTGATCTCTCTCTCTCTCTCTCGTGTTCTTGAGGTGATACGATCTTGATGTATCGCGAGATTTACTATTATATTTGGATCCTATGATGTTTTCTCCCCCCTCTACTCTCTTGTAATGGATTGAGTTTCCCCTTTGAAGTTATCTTATCGGATTGAGTCTTTAAAGATTTGAGAACACTTGATGTATGTCTTGCCGTGCGTATCTCTGGTGACAATGGGACATCACGTGATTCACTTGATGTATGTTTTGGTGATCAACTTGCGGGTTCCGCCCATGAACCTATGCAAAGGGGTTGGCACACGTTTTCGTCGTGATTCTTCGGTAGAAACTTTGGGGCACTCTTTGAGGTTCTTTGTGTTGGTTGAATAGATAAATCTGAGATTGTGTGATGCATATCGTATAATCATACCCACGGATACTTGAGGTGACATTGGAGTATCTAGGTGACATTAGGGTTTTGGTTGATTTGTGTCTTAAGGTGTTATTTTAGTATGAACTCTAGGGCTGTTTGTGACACTTATAGGAATAGCCCAACAGATTGATTGGAAAGAATAACTTTGAGGTGGTTTCGTACCCTACCATAATCTCTTCGTTTGTTCTCTGCTATTAGTGACTTTGGAGTGACTCTTTGTTGCAAATTGAGGGATAGTTATGTGATCCAATTATGTTATTATTGTTGAGAGGACTTGCACTAGTGAAAGTATGAACCCTAGGCCTTGTTTCAACGCATTGCAATACCGTTACGCTCACTTTTATCATTAGTTACCTTGCTGTTTTTATTTTTTCAGATTACAAAAACCTATATCTACCATCCATATATCACTTGTATCACCATCTCTTCACCGAACTAGTGCACCTATGCAATTTACCATTGTATTGGGTGTGTTGGGGACACAAGAGACTCTTTGTTATTTGGTGGCAGGGTTGCTTGAGAGAGACCATCTTCATTCTACGCCTCCTACGGATTGATAAACCTTAGGTCATCCACTTGAGGGAAATTTGCTACTGTCCTACAAACCTCTGCACTTGGAGGCCCAACAACGTCTACAAGAAGAAGGTTGTGTAGTAGACATCACATGCCTCTACTATGACACATGCGCGCCTCTACTACGACACCTGCCCTTCCTTATACAGCCACAGTTCATCAATGCAGCCTGCAGATAGACCGATCGACCAGTATGTACGTACACATTCGCGACCAGAATGACAACGGTATGTACGCTTCGACTAGGTGGGTCCCGACTGTCACGCACTTCCTTGCGTGATGTAGTTGGTGTGTCCCAGCAGTCAGGGGGCGAGTCATTTTTTACGCGTAATATGGACTCACTTCCTTGCGTGCAAAGATGTAGCTGGTGGGTCCCAGTAGTCAAGGGGAAAAGTTTTTTTCGCGAAATACAGTGGCCCGTCCGGTGGGTCCCTGCTTTCAGGTGGAGGAATCATTATTTTCCGCGTAATAAGGAGGCACTTCCTTGCTGCAGCCGTGGACCTAGCTGTGAGCCTCTCCACATACAATACTATTTTGATGGAAGTCGTTCCTCAACCACATTGACCACGCCACACCGAGAGCACCAAGGCGGTGGACGACGGTGAGGCCTAGGCAGGGGACGACGTGGAGCCGGGGAAGATGCGGCAATGGATGCCCACACGGAGAGGAGTACGAGGGTTCTCTGGTTCGGCTTCGGTGTGAGGCTATCGTCACCGTAGAATAACAGGGGGTGTGGGTGAGTGAAGGGATGTCCTGGCTAGCAGTGGGAGTAGTAGGGGCGGTGAGGCCTCCGCGGAATCACAGCCGGCCATGGGAGGCAGGAGCAGGCGGCATGACCGGCATTGCTTTGGGCGGCTGGAGCAAGAAGACTAGAGGTTGAAGAAGCACTACGGCCGTTGGATAAACATTGTACGGTCACTGGAGCTAGAATTGTTCATATTGACTAAGTTGACGAAGCCCTCCGTCCCCGTAAACTTAGTAGGCCCGCAAGTCAGCCTCCCACTATGATGGGTCCCAGCTAGCAGGGGGAGTATTCATTTTTTGTGCGTAATAAGGAGGCACTTCCTTGCGAGCGAAGATATAGCTGGTGGGTCCGACCTGTCAGCGGGAGGGACGTTTTTTTCATGAAATACAGAGGCCGTTCTGGTGGGTCCCAGATGTCAGGTGGAGGAATCATTATTTTGCGCATAATAAGGAGGCATTTTCTTGTGTGCGGCCGTGGACCCAGCTGTCAGCCTCTTCACGTACAGTCCTCGTTCAAAAGTCGCTCGTTGACCATGCTGCACCAAGAGCACCAGGGCGGTGGACGATGGCAAGGCCTAGGAAGGGAACGACACGGAGCCGGGGAAGACTCATTAGTGGTTGCCCACGCGGTGGGGAGTACGAGGGTTTACTGGTCTGGCTGCCATCGCCGGAAAATAACAGGAGGTGTGGTTGAGTAGAGGAATGGCCTGGCCAACAATGGAGTAGGGTGGGGCGGTGCGGCAGCACATCCGGCCACGGGAGGCGGGAGCAGGCAGTCCCACCGGCGCTGGTTTGGGCGACTGGAGCAAGAAGATCAGATATTGAAGAAGTAGCACGGCCGTTGGATTAACGTCCAACGGTCACTACTGCTAGAATCGTTTGTGGACTAAGTTGACAAAGCCTTTCGTACACGTTAACCTAGTAGACCCACAAGTTAGCCTCCAAATATGTCTCAAACAGCATGCAGCCTGAAATTTCTAGCCAGATTCAAATTAATTTAAAAAATAAACATACCTTAATTTAAATCCAATGAAATTTTACCCGCACAAAACAATGAAATTTAAAATATCAAAATCCGAAAGAAAAAAGTATTTTGGAACTAATTGCATGTTTGCTGTATTTTTCATTTTACAGCCCATTTCTTATTACTTATAGCCCATTTTTTGGGAAAAATGCATCCCTCCTCGTCTTCAAAGATTTCCGGCCCAATAGGGCATAGAAAAGCAAGTAGGCCTACGTTAGTTATCCTGCAAAAAACAAAATAGATGGGCTAGCCATTTTCCCAAAGGAAAAAAAACAAAATGGACTAGTCATGTGCTAAACATATGAAATAAAAGCCTGGGCTAGACGGGCCACAGCTCCCGCACAACCCAGTTGATACCCTTCTCCGTCCCAAAAAACAAAATTACTTCGCGCACTGCTGGGTCCCTACTATCATGCTCACCATGTACCACTACTGCAGGATGCTGCTAACGCGACACTAGGAACAGAGACGCTTCGAGAAACTATGTGCGATGCAATAATCGCAAACAATGGTGGATGAAAACCGTAAAAAATGTATAAAACATTTGCGATGACGCATGCATCAAACATGGTTCAGATTTGAGTTGCGTGTGCGTTAAAGGGCATATGGTTCAGTTCAATTAACTGTTTGCGACGAGGAGGAACAAAAGAAATGGGCAGCCAGATGAAGGCGTGTACGATACACAACATACGGTTCACTTAGATGAACTATCTGTGATTAGGCAACACAAAAGAAATGGGCAGCCAGATGATGGTGTGTGCGATATACAGCATACGGTTCACTCGGATGAACTGTTTGTGATTAGGCAACACAAAAGAAATGGCCAGCCAGATCAAGGTGTGTGCCATATACGCATGCGGTTCACTCGGCCCTTGTCGTCAGTGTGTGACCTCTGTGGCAACCGTTCGCTCCCCATGTGCCTCTTTGTGTACCGTGGCAACCGTACACCGCCTCTTCGCATTTCCCTCTCGATTTGGAACTGCTGTCGCACGCTCTTCCTCCCTCCATTTGCCTTCACCCTTCCTTCTTCCATTGTTCGATCATCTTCTCCATGGAGGGAACATGCCAGAAACGACCCCGTTATTCTTTCCCCGATTTGAAAGATGACGTGGTCGAGGAACTCATTGATCGGTGTGATGCCATCACCTCGGCTAGTATGGTAGGTTTGTTCCAGACCATTCTCGACTCAACTAATAACATCATTACAAGGAACCCAAGGGTCCAAGAGCGGTTTGATCTCCCCTATCTTCTTCGCCATGACCCTGCTGACTAGCGCGGGGACGAGGGAAGCCTCGCCTTGTGCAAGTTGATGCCGCTTGATAATGATACATATGATGTTAAGATGCCATCGCTTGAGGGCAAGTGTAACACCCCGGTGTAATGATGCTACAGTAACCCCTGGGGTTAAGTTAATCATTTTGCTAAACATGTGTTTGATCATCATTGTCTCCTATCTCTTTCAAATTCCAGTTGATTTCAATTTCAAATTCTGAGTGAAATTCAAAATTGCTCAAACATGATAACTAAAAGTTCATCATGTGACAAATAATCCATAACTAATATTGGTGGTGAACCAACATTTTTGCAAAGTGTTTAAGAGGCCTAAATATTTTGAAACAGTGGTTTAAACAATTAATTAAATGCTTTTTAATTTATAAAAATTCTAACTATTTTATTCAAGTGCTAAAACCTAATGTGGTAGTGGCCTAAATTTATTAAGCTAAATTAATTACAAGTCTTATATTTTATTAAACTAATTTGTTTTAAAAAAGAAATAAGAAAACAGAAAAGCCTTAAAAGAAAAAGTAAAAAATGAAAAAGAAAACCTCCACTGTTCCCCCCACTGGGCCTTGGCCTAACGGGCCGGCCCAGCCAGCCCATTCCCCCCGGACGCCTTCTCCTATTCCCCGAGTCGTGTCGCTACAGGGGCTGGCTCCCGCCGAACCACCTCACGGGCGACGATGGCGGGTAAGCCCCCCGTGCCTCCATGCCTCCTCAATCCCCTCTCCCACTCGCCTGCCCTCCTCCTAGAGCCACCCCCTCGCTCTCCCTCTCCCTCGATCTCTCTTCCCCTCTGCCCGAGCTCCTCCGAGCAGGCTCGTCGCCGTCCGCCACTCGCAGACACGGCCACCGTCGACCCCGCGACTAGCTGAGAAGCTCGGGAGCTCCGCCATTGTCCTCTCCATCGACCGGTGGCCTCAGCTGGAGCTAGGGAGCACCGAAGCGCCGGATCCCTTTCATCCACGTCTCTGGTCGTCACCGCCCTTCTTCGTCTCCGGTGCCGTCTCTGCTGCTACTAAACCTCCGAGGGCCACCATGTGTGCCGCAAGGTGAGCCCCTATTCCTCTCCCATCTCTCTATTCTCTCTCGCGCGCCCTCTAGGTCCCCCTGCCACTACGGCCGAACCCACTGCCGTGCGAGCTCGTTGCCGGAATGGCCGTGGTGACTGAGGGAGTCCTGGATTAGGGGCTCTCCGGATAGCCGGACTATATCCTTTGGCCGGACTATTGGACTATGAAGATACAAGATTGAAGACTTCATCCCGTGTCCGGATGGGACTTTCCTTGCCGTGGAAGGCAAGCTTGGCAATACGGATATGTAGATCTCCTCCCCTGTAACCGACTCTGTGTAACCCTAGCCCCCTCCGGTGTCTATATAAACCGGAGGGTTTAGTCCGTAGGATAACAAACAATCATGCCATAGGCTAGCCTCTAGGGTTTAGCCTCTATGATCTCGTGGTAGATCAACTCTTGTAATACTCATATCATCAATATCAATCAAGCAGGACGTAGGGTATTACCTCCATAAAGAGGGCCCGGACCTGGGTAAACTTTGCGTCCCCTGCCTCCTGTGACCATCCGCCTTAGACGCACAGTTCGGGACCCCCTACCCGAGATCTGCCGGTTTTGACACCGACATTGGTGCTTTGATTGAGAGTTCCACTGTGCCGTCACCATAAGGCTCGATGGCCCATTCGATCATCGGTAATGATGCGGTCCAGGGTGAGGTTTTCCTCCCCGGACCGATCTTCATATTCGGCGGCTTCGCACTGCGGGCCAATTCGCTTGGCCATCTGGAGCAGATCGAGAGCTACGCCCTTGGCCATCAGGTTAGGTTCGGAAACTTAAACTACACTGTCGACATCCGCGGAGACTTGATCTTCAACGGATTTGAGCCCATGTCAGGTGCGCCGCACAATCACGACGAGCATGGCGTAACTCTATCGTCGGACAGTGTTCGGGAGATCGCATCTGCAACTACTCTGGCCTTCAATCCGGAGCAACTTGCGCCATCCGAGGATGGAGGGAGAGACCCTGCCATGGAGGTCGCACTCTTAGTGGCGATGGAGCCGGATACTGACTTCACCCCTAACGAGAGCCGTGTTGCCGAACCACTGTATTCGTCTCCAGCCACGGACTCCGAGCCGCCTGCATCCATGCCTATCGAATACGACAGGGCGCCGATCATGGAGTTCACCTCCGTGGATATCTTTCAGCACTCACCTTTCGGCGATGTGCTAAATTCATTAAAGTCTCTCTCCTTGTCAGGGGAACCTTGGCCGAACTATGTCTGGCTAGAATGGGATGCGGACGACGAAGAAATTCACTGCCCACCCACCAGCCACTTAGTAGCCTCTGTCGACGATTTAACCGACATGCTCGATTTCGACTCCGAAGACATCGACGGCATGGACGACGACACAGGAGAGGAACAGGAACCAGTACCCACAGCCCGCTGGACAACCACTTCATCACACGACATATACATGGTGGATACACCCAAAGAAAACGATGACGAGGAACGGGAGGAGACAGCGGAGGATGACCCCTCCAAGAAGCAAGCAAAGCGTCGGTGTACGCGCCGTTCCAAATCCCGCTTCGGCAAAAATAGCGATAATAGCGCAAGAGAAAATAACACTCCAATTGACTCCAGAGGAAACGACGACCACATCGCCCCGACGGTAGAGCACGATGAAGCTGCAAACGGCGAACACAGTACGGATCCAATGTATGAACACGGCGACGCCGAGGATAAACCTCGTCAAACCCCCTCTGGGGAGCAAAACAGT
This sequence comes from Triticum urartu, assembly GCF_003073215.2. Lineage (NCBI taxonomy): Eukaryota > Viridiplantae > Streptophyta > Magnoliopsida > Poales > Poaceae > Triticum > Triticum urartu. The sequence continues at coordinate 94,918,229 of NC_053022.1, read as the reverse complement.
CCGGACGAAGATGCACACATCATCCTGGAAACGCACTTGGAGCAAGAGAACCTCCGCAGAAGGCTTATTTCCACAGCGAGGAGTCTGAAGAAGCAGAAGCAAAGTCTTAAGGCCGAACAAAATACGCTCCACAGCAGCTGGAACAAAGTGCTCGACAACGAAGAAAAGTATGGTGGAGGTTACCACACAAAGAGCTATCCAAAGCGCAAGCTATTACCGGAATTCGACGATGAGGCTTAGAGCCCATACAGCCGAAAAATAAAACGGCCAACCGGCCGGATCAACCACCTTGTGACCGCGATAGAGCGGCTAACAAGGCCGCACATAAGTCAACACACGATTTACGTGAAGACTTGCGCCAAAAAACCAGTATGACCAGATCCATCTATGGATGTAGGAAGCGCGCTCTGGCACAAAATCAAAACCGAATACTAGAACCATCCAAACGCCATGATACATCCAAATACAGGGGTGCCGCACACCCCCTATGTTTCACCGATGAGGTGCTAGACCACGAATTCCCAGAAGGATTCAAACTAGTGAACATAGAGGCATATGACGGGACCACAGACCCTGGGGTTTGGATTGAGGACTTTATCCTCCATATCCATATGGCTCGCGGAGACGATCTCCATCCATCAAGTACTTGCCCCTCAAGCTTAAAGGACCATCTCGACGCTGGCTGAAAAGCCTCCCTGAAAACTCAATTGGAAGTTGGGAGGAGCTCGAGGATGCTTTTCAGGCTAATTTTCAAGGGACCTATGTCCGACCTCCGGATGCAGACGATTTAAGTCATATAATTCAACAGCCCGGAGAGTCAGCCCCAAAGCTTTGGAATAGGTTTCTCACTAAGAAGAACCAAATAGTCGACTATCCGGCCGCCGAAGCCTTAGCAGCTTTCAAACACAGCGTTCGAGACGAATGGCTCGCCAGACACCTTGGCCATGAAAAACCAAGAAAATGGCAGCCCTGACAAGCCTCATGACCCGCTTTTGCGCGGGCGAAGATAGCTGGTTAGCCCGTAGTAGCACCAGCGACCCAAGCACATCCGAAGTTAGGGATGGCAATGGAAAACCATGACGCAGTAAAACCAAGCGTCGAAACAAAGAAGGCAGCCCAGATAATACGGCGGTAAACGCCGGATTCAGGGGCTCTCGACCAGGTGAGCGGAAAAAGCCTTTCAAAGGCAGCAGAGATGGACCGTCTAGCCTAAACAAGATTCTAGACAAACTATGTCAGATTCACGGCACCCCCGATAAACCTGCAAATCACACCCACAGAGAATGTTGGGTCTTCAAGCAGGCTGGTGATACGTCTCTGTCGTATCTATAATTTTTGATTGTTCCATGCCAATATTCTACAACTTTCATATACTTTTGGCAACTTTTTATACTATTTTTTGGGACTAACATATTGATCCAGTGCCCAGTGCCAGTTCCTGTTTTTTGCATGTTTTTTGTTTCACAGAATATCCATATCAAACGGAGTCCAAACAGGATAAAAACTAACGGAGTTTTTTTGGAATATATATGATTTTTGGGAAGAAAAATCTACGCGAGACGGTGCCCGAGCTGGCCACGAGGTAGGGGGCGCGCCCCTGACCCTCGTAGGCCACCCGTAAGGCGGTTCGTGCCCTTCTTTCGCCGCAAGAAAGCTAATTTCTGGATAGAGATCGTTTCAAAATTTCAGCCCAATTGGAGTTACGGATCTCCAGGAATATAAGAAACCGTGAAAGGGAAGAATCTGAGAACGCAGAAACAGAGAGAGACAGAGAGACATATCCAATCTCGGAGGGGCTCTCGCCCCTCCCGTGCCATGGAGGCCATGGACCAGAGGGGAAACCCTTCTCCCATCTAGGTAGGAGGTCAAGGAAGAAGAAGAAGGAGGGGGCCTCACTCCCCATCGCTTCCGGTGGCACCGGAGTGCCACCATGGGCCATCATCATCACCGCGATCTACACCAACACCTTCGCCATCTTCACCAACATCTCCATCACCTTCCCCCTCTATCTACAGCGGTCCACTCTCCTGCAACCCGCTGTACCCTCTACTTGAACATGGTGCTTTATGCTTCATATTATTATCCAATGATGTGTTGCCATCCTATGATGTCTCAGTATATTTTCGTTGTCCTATCGGTGGTTGATGAATTGCTATGATTGATTTAATTTGCTTGTGGTTATGTTTCTGTCCTTTGGTGCCCATCATATGATTGCGCGCGTGGATCACACCCTAGGGTTAGTTGTATGTTGATGGGACTATGTATTGGAGGGAAAGAGTGACAGAAGCTTCAACCTAGCATAGAAATTGATGCATACGAGATTGAAGGGGGACCAATATATCTTAATGCTATGGTTGGGTTTTACCTTAATGAACATTAGTAGTTGCGGATGCTTGCTAATAGTTCCAATCATAAGTGCATAGAATTCCAAGTCAGGGATGACATGCTAGCAGTGGCCTCTCCCACATAATACTTGCCATCGGTCTAGTAAAGTAGTCAATTGCTTAGGGACAATTTCGCAACTCCTACCACCACTTTTCCACACTCGCTATATTTAGTTTATTGCTTCTTTACTTATAACAGCCCCTACTTTTTATTTACATAATCTTTATTATCTTGCAAACCTATCCAACAACACCTACAAAGTACTTCTAGTTTCATACTTGTTCTAGGTAAAGCGAACGTCAAGCGTGCGTAGAGTTGTATCGGTGGTCGATAGAACTTGAGGGAATATTTGTTCTGCCTTTAGCTCCTCGTTGGGTTCGACACTCTTACTTATCGAAAACTGTTGCGATCCCCTATACTTGTGGGTTATCAAGACCTTTTTCTAGCGCCGTTGCCGGGGAGCAATAGCGTGGGGTGAATATTCTCGTGTGTGCTTGTTTGCTTTATCACTAAGTAATTTTTATTTGCTGTTCTTAGTTGTTCTTTATATTTAGTTATGGATATGGAACACGAAATACCAAATAAATGAGGTGTACTTTCTGCTCATGGAGATGGGGAACCTCCTAAAACCCTCGATGCTGGGTATGTGAAAAATATTGTGTACTGCTTTAATAATCCTGAGAAAACCCCATTCAATTATGTAATGGGTGTAACATTGGATCAATGTGAATACTTTAGGGATTACTGCTTGACACAAAAAAGGAAACTATTATGGGATCAAATTCATATATTGAATTGGTATGCTAGGCAACTATGCTTGAGATATGATTATACTTGTTGCTCTAACGTGAAGGCTCCACACCTTCCCTTTATATGCAAATTTAATGATAATAAAACCTTAGCTTCTTATGCTAGAGGTATATATGATTACTATGATGTGGAACAAATAGAAGAATTTGTTGCTTGGGTGCTTATGAAATTGAATCTATGTTTAAAGAGTTTGAAGATTTTGATGATTTGGTTTATAGACCTGAAAATTTAGCTATCCTTAAATATTGTTATGAGAATTATGAATATAATTAAGATATTAATGCACTTATTGAGAAAGTCTCCGCTGTCCAAGAAGAGACTAATATTTTGCAGGAATCTATGGAAGAAGAAGTTGATGAAATTGTGAGCTCATTGGATGAAAAAGATGAGGAGGAGAGCGAAGAACAAAAGGAGGAAGAGCGGATTGATCACCCGTGCCCACCTTCTAATGAGAGTAACTCTTCAACTCATACATTGTTTAATTCCCCTTCATGCTTACCGAAGGATGAATATTATGATAATTGCTATGATCCCGTCGATTCTTTTGAAATATCCCTTTTTGATGATGCTTGCTATGCTTGTGGCCAAGATGCCAATATGAATTATGCTTACGGAGATGAACTTGCTATAGTTCCTTATGTTAAATATGAAATTTTTGCTATTGCACCCACGCATGATAGTCCTATTATCTTTTTGAATTCTCCAAACTACACTATATCGGGGAAGTTTGCCCTTATTAAGGATTATATTGATGGGTTGCCTTTTACTACTTCTGTCGGTGTCAAAACCGGCGGATCTCGGGTAGGGGGTCCCGAACCGTGCGTCTAGGCGGATGGTAACAGGAGGCAGGGGACACGATGTTTTACCCAGGTTTGGCCCCTCTTGATGGAGGTAAAACCCTACATCCTGCTTGATTTATTCTTGATGATATGAGTATTACAAGAGTTGATCTACCACGATATCGGAGAGGCTAAACCCTAGAAGCTAGCCTATGGTATGATTGTATATTGTCCTACCGACTAAAACCCTCCAGTTTATATAGACACCGGAGAGGGTTAGGGTTACACAAGGTCGGTTACAAAGGAGGAGATATCCATATCCGTAATGCCTAGCTTGCCTTCCATGCCAAGTAGAGTCCCATCCGGACACGAGACAAAGTCTTCAATCTTGTATCTTCATAGTCCAACAGTCCGGCCAAAGGATATAGTCCGGCTATCCGGAGACCCCCTAATCCAGGATTCCCTCAGTAGCCCCTGAACTAGGCTTCAATGACAATGAGTCCGGCGCGCAGTGTTGTCTTCGGCATTGCAAGGCGGGTTCCTCCTCCGAATACATCACGGAAGAATTTGAATACAAGGATAGTGTCCGACCCTACAAAATAAGTTCTACATACCACCGTAGAGAGAATAATATTTCCACAAATCTAATCTGCTAACACGTTTTGGCAACATGACATTATGCCATGGCCCGGTAATTATTCGAACCGTTTCCTTTAACTAGCCCCGCACACAACGCGAGGCAGTTTCTTGACACATCTTGTCAAAGCAGAGATCGTGTTCCCCTTATTACGGGATTCTCATCAATATGGGCATGGGTAACCCAACCGCGCCATCGATTATGACGCTTGGGGGATAAGCGAGTTTTACTAGGCTAGTGGGGGCGCATAGTTTCGTCCGCCCATATAAAGGGACAAGGATTCACCTTTTCATCCATGCCTTCTTCCTCCTTTGCTCATCCATTTTCGCACACTCGAGCTCCAGCGCCCAAGTGCGCATTTCCCACCTCAAGCTTCTCCAACCATGTCCGGAGCGGGAGGCAAGTGGATGGTCTCCTTCGTCACGGAGGGACACATCAAGAAGCTAAGGAGAGTCAGATACCTGCCTAACGACATCGTGCACCAGCTCCTAGATGAGGAGCAGCTCATCCCCACCCCCAGGCCCCACGAGAGGGTAGTGTTCCTTACCCATTTCCTCTACGGACTGGGATTCCCTCTCCACCCATTCGTCTGGGGGCTCATGTTCTACTACGGCCTGGATTTCCACCATCTGGCCCTGAACTTCATCCTCAACATCTCGGCGTTTATCGTCGTGTGCGAGACCTTCCTCCGCATCAAGCCCCACTTCAGCTTATGGCTGAAGACCTTCAATGTCAAGCCGAAGGTAGTGAGCGGCTACCAGGCAGAGTGCGGAGGCGCCATGGTGGGCAAGATGCCCAACGTCACATGGCTCGAGGGCTCCTTCGTGGAGACCATAAAGGGGTGGAAATCGGGGTGGTTCTACATCACCGAGCCGCGTGACCCTGCATGGGCAGCGGCCCCCGAGTTCTGATCTGGCATCCCCATGCGGCTCACCTCCTGGCAAGAGAAGGGCCTATCCTGGGGTAGTTCGGGAGAGCTGACCGGACTCCAAACATGTATCCAAAAAATGGTGAGCAAGAAGCTCAAACTCGTCAACGTAGTCCAGGTCATGCTCATCCGCCGGATCCTCCCGTGTCAACAACGGGCTTTCAACTTGTGGGAGTTCGACCCGGCCCAACACCAAACTCTGAACAGGCTCTTCGACACAACACACGAGGATGCCTGGAAGGTGCTATTCAAGGGCACCGAGGTTCCCCCTTCCACTACCAAGGATTGCGGATTCTGCGTGAAGCGCCAAGCCAGCGCGGTAAGCTGTTTTGCCTCTTACAGGATACTTGTTTTTCATAGTTTGACTCTATGCGGGATCTAAACTCCAGTACCTTTGACAGGACTGGCAGGAGACGGCTGGACAGATCGACTGTCCGGCTCCTTTGCCCGAAGGCCCAGCAGACGCTCTCCTGACGGAGATGCTGACTCCGGCTCCTTACAAGGTGCCGGAGAAGACTAAGAAGGCCAAGGGAACCCGAAAGAGTTCCCGGCGCCAGGTGATATCGGACTCATCATCCGAGGACTCCTCGGCGCACTCCTCCCACGAAGACGAGGAGGAAGATGAAGATGCTCCCCCTCCAGTCGGGGGAGACAAGAAAAGGAAGGCCGCCCCAACTGGGGGCCGAAGGGTCCAAGAAGGGAAGGACTCTCCTTCCGGACAGTTCCACCACCGCCGCCGAAGGCAAAGACGAGTGGCTGCCCAGGGCCAAGCCCCTGGTGAAGTCGTAAGTATTCGAATACTAGAGTAACTCATAGCATTCCTTTGTCGCACTGCTTCTCCTAACACTGAATCGTGATTATGCAGACCGTCCTGAGCCCGTATCGACGTATCCTCGTCGGACGGCTCCCTGGACTCGTCGGATATGGATAGCAATCCACTTCCGACCGCCACCTCCCCTTGCCCTACGTACAACGCCGAGGTGTTGTCTCAAGAGGCACCGGGTCGAGGGGCGACAGTCCCGGAGGTGCCTCAAGGCGACTTTCCGGACTCCGGGAGCAGAGGGAACAAGGCCCTCGAGGGCTCCGAGTTCGGCCCTCAGCCGAACACCATGCAGGAACCTCGAGTGGTTCCGGACTCGGGTAGGCGGCCTCCTTCCAAGAGCGGCAAGACGCCTATGCCGGTGACCTCTGTCCATCCAGAGGCACCGGACAATCTGCTGGGAGCGCTTCGCAACGCTTCCATCGACGAGGAGCACCACACTATTATGAGTGCGGTAGTCCAGAAGGTTCAGTCCGCCAAGAGCGGACTGACTGAAGCCTGTACTAGCCTTCTAACAGGCTTTGAGGTATGTTTTTGAAATATAGGAGAAATATTACCGCATAGACAGTAGCCCCTGATGCTCTGTTCGGTGTTCACAAAGAAAAGCCGAACAGAGGATCAAACAATATCGCAGGAGTCTAATATAAGTATGTCAATATACGTATGCAGGCTTCGCTGCTGTCATCTGCCGCACTGACTGCGGAGGTCGCCGCACTGAAGCAGGACCTTGAAGGGTCCAAGGACGAGCTCGGCCTTGCCAAGAGGCAGCTCGAGGAGAACAAAGGTAAGTAGTACCTAGTCTATGGATATGTATAAAAAGAATGCGATTGCAAAATGATAGGATCATCGTAAATTTGCCAGGGGCCACGACCGAGGTGGCGACCCTGAAGCAAGCGCTATCCGAGACCGAAAACAAAGCAGCCAAGGAGTGCACCGAGCGGGAAAGGCATGAGGCTCGGGTGGGCGAGGTGCAGCGAGAGCTGCACGCTCTCGTGACAAAACACGAGGCGTTGGAGCTTGACTTGAAGACGCGAGAGTTCGAGCTTGCTGCGGCCCTCGAGAGTGCAAAGAATGCCAAGGCCGAAGCCCAAAAGGCCCTCCAGGAGATTGATGCGATGAACAAGATAGTGGCAGGTAAGGCATTCTATATGCAAATCAAGCATGTGAAAGTAAATTACTTGTTACTTACCCGAATCTGGAGCTCTCCAGGAGCATTCGCAGATTTGACCCGCAGCGTGTCGGATGCCACAACGTTTTACCAGGCCGAGGAGGGAAGCTCAACGGAGGAGTTGTTATGGGCCCAATATACTGGGACCGAACACCCGGTGCCTATGAGCGACCAGCTAAAGCAGCTGGTCAAGCTACACAAGGCGGCCGAACAGGCCATGAAGGGCTTTATAGTCCTGTTGTGGCCTAGCGACGCCCTTCCGAACAGCTACTTCGGCCTGGTGAGGCGGCTTGTGGAAGCCTGCCCACGGCTGGAAGTCGTCAAGCGGTCCGTCTGCATCGAAGGTGCATGCCAGCCTTTCGCCCGTGTGAAGGTGCAGTGGGCCAAGCTAGATGCCGTGAAGCTGATCAAGGAAGGGCCGCTGGAGGGCAAGGAGCATCGCCACCCCGAGATGTACTATGAGGGTGTCCTGGAGGGTGCCCGTCTCGTAGCGGACGAGTGTACGAAAGATATAATATTTGAGTGAACTCGCTCGTGTAATCCTGTATTCATGAAAACTTGTTCATATGCGCTATGCAACGCTTGTTTGAATTTAAAATATTACCTTCTATTCGGCTGTTTTATAAAATTTGAGAGATGGCTAGTCGTTGGCTTCTGCCCCCATGCCATGAGAGCTGGGGTATTCGGGATAAACCTGAGCACTCTTGTTCCCATTTTTGGGTCCTTCGAGGGAGGTGCTCAACACAACGAACAAGGCAATCGGACTATAATGCGTTATCACTCTCACCTAGCCATAGAATTCTATAATTTTTAATTTCGGCGAAGCCCCTAGTATTCGGAAGGCCGAATCTGGGGCGCGATACACGCCTTAAGCCGGACAAGGCCGACTCCTCGCTCTAAGCAGCATAAGTCTTTAAGGACTCGAAAACCTCTCGAACAGCGACCAGTCTCTCGCCTTATCATGACAGTCAGTTTTAGCTTTCTCTACCAAGGTGCTTAGCCCAGCAGAACCGGGGCACAATCGCAGTAGTTCTCCCAGTGCTACCTTAGCCGATATAGTGGAACGTAAGGTACCAAAACATGGGAGCCGGGCAAACCCAACTATTGACCCAAGACATGATTCGGAGCTGATGCATATAATGCTATAAGTTCGGGGTGCCGCACTGTTGAAAGTGTCCAGACTTCTCACACCGTATTGTGGGGTATGCTTAAGCCCCTTGCGTATTGGCCGTACCAGAGTGTACGGGTGTTGGATGTCATGAATGAACATATATATATAAAAAAAAGAAGAATGCAATAAAAGCCTTAATGCAATGCATTGTTTACTCAAAAACGTGCGTTAAAGCAGAATGATACAGGTAGTGCGATAAGCAAAAAGTAGGACTATGTCCCCTCCAAGGGCAAGCTGAGGAATAATATTAAAGCAAGTATTTCACTCGTTATCGTAATCCACCTCGGAGTTCCATGGTGTCATGTAGCTTTCTACCTCCTTGGATGCTGCATCATGTGTTCGGCAATCACACTGCCGGACAGGGTTTCCAGAGACAGAAGTCCTGAAAGAGAAAAATAACAAAGCGGGAAGCCCCTAGTGTGGTTTAAGCCACGACTTGGGGCGTGCCACCGTCGTGCCCCCCTCCCCGCATGTGCCTATGGTATTTTTAATGCGTAATTATGTACGCGTGGCATGGATTTCGCCGTTTGGCTGGGACCGGGGTGGGGGCCGCATTGCTATGCGAGCTCAGAATGTGCCAGGCGGTCCTGTTGCCGATTACTCCGGGCGCGCTTGAAGGTGTCCGGGTCCTTAAACGCCGAACTAGTGGATTGCCTTAAGAGGCTGCTTTGCACTTCCGCTGCGAGGGCCGCAGTGTGCTCCTCCGTTCGGAGAGAGCGCTCTATGTTTCCATTAACTATAATGACCCCCCGAGGTCCTGGCATCTTGAGCTTGAGGTATGCATAATGCGGTACCGCATTGAATCTCGCAAATGCGGTTCGCCCGAGCAGTGTATGATAACCACTGCAGAACGGGACTATATCGAAGATTAACTCTTCGCTTCAGAAGTTATCCGGGGATCCGAAGACCACTTCCAGTGTGACTGAGCCTGTGCAATGGGCCTCTACACCTGGTATGACGCCTTTAAAGGTCGTTTTTGTGGGTTTTATCCTTGAGGGGTCTATACCCATTTTGCGCACCGTGTCCTGGTAAAGCAGGTTCAGGCTGCTGCCGCCATCCATAAGGACTCGAGTGAGGTGAAATCCGTCAATAATTGGGTCTAAGACCAGTGCGGCGAATCCGCCATGACGGATACTAGTGGGGTGGTCCCTGCGATTGAAGGTGATCGGACAGGAGGACCATGGGTTGAACTTTGGGGTGACTGGCTCCAACGCATATACGTCCCTGAGCGCACGCTTCCGCTCCCTCTTGGGGATGTGGGTTGCGTATATCATGTTCACCGTCCGCACTTGTGGGGGGAACCTCTTCTGTCCTCCGGTATTCGGCTGCCGGGGCTCCTCCTCGTCATTGCTATGTGGCCCCTTATCTTTGTTTTCGGCAATTAACTTGCCGGCCTGCTTGAATACCCAACAATCCCTATTGGTGTGGTTGGCTGGCTTGTCGGGGGTGCCATGTATTTGACACGAGAGATCGAGTATACGGTCCAAACTGGACGGGCCCGGAGTACTTCGTTTGAATGCCTTTTTCCGCTGACCGGGTTTAGAGCCTTTGAATCCGGCATTGACTGCAGTATCCTTAGTATTATCACTATTAATGTGGCGCTTATGTTTGTTGCGACGTGACCTGCTATTGCCGTCCTTGGTATCCGAAGTACCATGGTTCTTTGATATGTTATTATTGTGAGCCAGCCAACTGTCTTCTCCCGCACAAAAGCGGGTCATGAGTGTCGTGAGGGCTGCCATAGATTTTGACTTTTCCTGACCAAGGTGCCGGGCTAGCCACTCGTCGCGGATGTTGTGCTTGAAAGCTACTAGGGCCTCTACATCCGGACAGTCAACGATTTGATTTTTCTTTGTTAGGAACCGTGTCCAGAATTGCCTGGCCGATTCCTCTGGCTGCTGAATTATGTGGCTCAAGTCATCGGCATCTGGTGGTCGCACATAAGTGCCCTAAAAGTTGTCGAGGAATGCGGCTTCCAGATCTTCCCAACAGCCAATGGACTCTACTGGTAGGCTATTGAGCCAATGCCGAGCTGGTCCTTTTAGTTTGAGTGGGAGGTATTTAATGGCGTGTAGATCATCACCGCGTGCCATGTGGATATGCAGGAGGAAATCCTCGATCCATACCACAGGATCTGTTGTGCCGTTGTATGGTTCTATATTTATGGGTTTGAAACCCTCTGGGATTTGATGATCCATTACTTCTTCTGTGAAGCATAAGGGGTGTGCGACACCTCTGTACTGGGCTATATCGCAACGCAGCTCCAATGAGTCTTGCCCGCTATGCTTGGCCCGGCCGGATTTACTTTTACTGTATCCGCCGTGACGATTATCGTCTCGCGTAGTGGCGCACCCCCACGATCCGTAGATCGATCTTGCGTGTTTTGCTTTGTCCTCCAATATGTCTCGCGGATCTGGCGTATTTCCCCATGCCTTTTTATTTGAATGGAGTTGGGGTGCAGGCTGAGCTTTTGGCTGGAATGCTTCTCTGTCGCGGCCACGAGGTGGCCGGTCAGCTGCGTCATACGCTTCTTCCTCCAGTCGGGGTAGCAACCGGTATTTTGGGTAACTCTTGGAGGGGCGTTCGAGTTTATATTCCTCGGCCGCCAGGACTTCAGTCCATCTGTCAGCTAGCAGATCTTGATCAGCTTGAAGCTGTTGCTGCTTCTTCTTAAGGCTATTTGCTGTGGCTATAAGCCGACACTTGAAGCGCTCTTGTTCGACGGGATCCTCTGGCACGACGAATTCGTCATCGTCGAGGCTTTCCTCGTCTTCGGAGGGAGGCATGTAATTATCATCCTCCTCATCTCCTGCTCTCTCAGGAGGGCTGGCCTCTCCATCTTCCTGCCCTAAATCATGCTGGAGGGGATTATTGCCATCTTCGGCACTATCCGGAGTGCTATTATCTCCTGTGCAGGTATCACCACTTTTGCTTTGGCGGGACTTAGAGCGGCGCCGCTGACGTCGGCACTTGGGTTGATTCTTGGAGGGGTCATCCTCCGCTGTCTCGTCGCCATTGCCTTCTTTGGCTGTGTCCACCATGTATATATCATATGATGAGGTGGCTCTCCAGTGCCCTGTAGGCAGTGGTTCCTCTTCGTCTCCCGCATCGTCGTCCATACCGCCGATGTCTTCGGAGTCAAAGTCGAGTATGTCAGTTAAGTCGTCGACAGTGGCTACTAAGTGGGTGGTGGGTGGGTGTCGAATTTCTTTGTTGTCCGTATCCCAATCCTGTCGGTTATAATCAGGTCAGGAGAGTGCTGAGAGATACCTTAGTGAATTCAGTATGTCGACGAAGGGCGAGTGCTGAAAGATATCCGCGGCAGTGAACTCCATGATCGGCGCCCAATCGGATTCGATTGGCAGGGTCGCGGATGGTTCAGAGTTCGGAGGAGAGTCCGGCAATCTGGAGTCACGGGCCTCGCGAAGGATAAGGTTGGTGTTCGGCTCGATCGCCGTTGAGGCTGCAGCCTCCGCGGCGGGGTCTAGACACCCGCCCTCGGTCGGCGCGGTTGGCTCCGAATTAAAGGTTGGAGCGGATGCGGGTGCGTCCTCCAGGGAACTGTTCGGCGGCAGAGCTAAATCATGCCCATCGTGACAGTGCGGCGCACTCGGCAGGGGCTCGAATCCGTCGAAGATCAAGTCTCCGCGGATATTGGCCGTGTATTTTAAGCTTCCAAACCTGACCTGATGGCCAGGGGCGTGGCTTTCAATCTTCTCCAGATGGCCAAGTGAGTTGGCCCGTAGTGCAAAGCCGCCGAATACAAAAATCTGTCTGGGGAGAAAAGTCTCACCTTGGACTGCATCGCTAACGATGATCGAAGGAGCCATCAAGCCTGATGATGACGACACAGAGGAACTCTCAATGAAAGCACCAATGTCGGTGACAAAACCGGCGGATCTCGGGTAGGGGGTCCTGAACCGTGCGTCTAGGCGGATGGTAACAGGAGGCAGGGGACATGATGTTTTACCCAGGTTCGGGCCCTCTTGATGGAGGTAAAACCCTACGTCCTGCTTGATTTATTCTTGATGATATGAGTATTACAAGAGTTGATCTACCACGAGATCGGAGAGGCTAAACCCTAGAAGCTAGCCTATGGTATGATTGTACATTGTCCTACGGACTAAAACCCTCCGGTTTATATAGACACCGGAGAGGGTTAGGGTTACACAAGGTCGGTTACAAAGGAGGAGATATCCATATCCGTACTGCCTATCTTGCCTTCCACGCCAAGTAGAGTCCCATCCGGACACGAGACGAAGTCTTCAATCTTGTATCTTCATAGTCCAACAGTCCGTCCAAAGGATATAGTCCGGCTGTCTGGAGACCCCCTAATCCAGGACTCCCTTAACTACACATGATGATTTTGATAGATATAATATGCATGTGCTTGCTGCTCCTAATTGCAATTATTATGAGAGAGGAACTATATCTCCACCTCTCTATGTTTCCAATATGATAAAATTGCAAGAAACTATTTATACTATGCATTGGCCCTTACTATGTGTGCATGAATTGTTCTTTTATGACATGCCGATGCATAGGAAGAGAGTTAGACTTCTTCATTACATGATATATGTTACCTTGTGCTCACCACTAAATTACAAATCATTGTTAATTAAAATTGGCTTTGATATACCTTGGGATCCGGGTGGATTCATTACTTGAGCACTATATGCCTAGCTTAATGGCTTTAAAGAAAGCGCTGCCAGGGAGACAACCCGGAAGTTTTAGAGAGTCATTTATTTCTGTTGTGTGCTTCTATAAGGTTTAGAAACAAAAACAATGTGCCAAGGTTTGCCTTTAGGATGTTTACATTTGCTTGATGGTATGTACGGTGCAGGACAGAAACTTTGGCTGTAGTGCACAATTTTACATTTTTAGTTGGAATGTCAAATGGTTCTGATTATTTTTTCACTGTCTTCCTATACAAATTGTTTATTTTTCCTAATTTTGGTAGAATTTTTCAAGTATCAGAAGTATGGTGAATGTTCAGATTATTATAGACTGTTCTGTTTTAGACAGATTCTGTTTTTGATGCATAGTTATATTAGTTTGCAACAGTACTTAGAGTAGTGATTTGCTTTATTATACTAACGGATCTTACCGAGTTTTCTGTTGAAGTTTTGTGTGGATGAAGTATTCGATGATCGAGAAGGTCTCGATGTGAGAAGAAGGAAGAGAGGCAAGAGCTCAAGCCTAGGGATGCCTGAGGCACCCCAAGTAAATATTCAAGGAGACTCAAGCGTCTAAGCTTGGGGATGCCCCGGAAGGCGTCCCCTCTTTCTTCAACAAGTATCGGTATGTTTTCGGATTCGTTTTGCTCATGCGATATGTGCAATCTTGGTGCGTCTTTTGCATTTAGTTTTCATTTTTCTTTTATGCACCATGCTGGTATGAGATAGTCCTTGGTTGATTTATAGAATTCTCATTGCACTTCACTTATATCTTTTGAGTATGGCTTTATAGAATGCTTCATGTGCTTCACTTATATCATTTGAAGTTTGGATTGCCTGTTTCTCTTTACATAGACAACCGCCATTTGTAGAATGCTCTTTTGCTTCACTTATATTTGATAGAGCATGGGCATATCTTTTGTAGAAAGAATTAAACTCTCTTGCTTCACTTATATCTATTTAGAGAGATGACAGGAACTGGTCATTCACATGGTTAGTCATAGAATCCTACATAAAACTTGTAGATCACTGAATATGATATGTTTGATTCCTTGCAATAGTTTTGCGATATAAAGATGGTGATAATAGAGTCATGCTAGTGGGTGGTTGTGAATTGTATAAATACTTGTGTTGAGGTTTGTGATTCCCGTAGCATGCAAGTATGGTGAACCGTTATGTAAGGAAGTTGGAGCATGAGGTATTTATTGATTGTCTTCCTTATGAGTGGCGGTCGGGGACGAGCGATGGTCTTTTCCTACCAATCTATCCTCCTAGGAGCATGCACGTTGTACTTTGTTTCGATGCCTAATAGATTTTTGCAATAAGTATGTGAGTTCTTTATGACTAATGTTGAGTCCATGGATTATACGCACTCACATTGATATCTATTGATGGGCATCTCCATAGCCTGTTGATACGCCTAGTTGATGTGAGACTATCTTCTCCTTTTTGTCTTCTCCACAACCACCACTCTATTCCACCTATAGTGCTATATCCATGGCTCACGCTCATGTATTGCGTCAAAGTTGAAAAGGTTTGAGAACGTCAAAAGTATGAAACAATTGCTTGGCTTGTCATCGGGGTTGTGCATGATGTGAGTATTTTGTGTGAAGAAGATGGAGCATAGCCAGACTATATGATTTTGTAGGGATAACTTTCTTTGGACTTTTTATTTTGAAAATACATGATTGCTTTATTAGTAGGCTTGAAGTATTATTGTTTTTATGTCAAATGATAGATTATTGCTTTGAATCACTCGTATCTTAATATTCATGACATGATTAGATATGTGATCAAGATTATGCTAGGTAGCATTCCACATAAAAAATTATCTTTTTTTATCATTTACCTACTTGAGGACGAGCATGAATTAAGCTTGGGGATGCTGATACGTCTCCGTCGTATCTATAATTTTTGATTGTTCCATGCCAATATTCAACAACTTTCATCTACTTTTGGCAACTTTTTATACTATTTTTTGGGACTAACATATTGATCCAGTGCCCAGTGCCAGTTCCTGTTTGTTGCATGTTTTTTGTTTCGCAGAATATCCATATCAAACGGAGTCCAAACGGGACAAAAACTGACGTAGATTTTTTTGAATATATATGATTTTTGGGAAGAAAAATCCACGCGAGATGGTGCCCGAGGTGGCCACGAGGCAGCGGGCGAACCCATGACCCTCGTGGGCCACCCGTAAGGTGGTTGGTGCCCTTCTTTCGCCGCAAGAAAGCTAATTTCCGGGTAGAGATCGTGTCAAAATTTCAGCCCAATCGGAGTTATGGATCTCCGGGAATATAAGAAACGGTGAAAGGGAAGAATCTGTGAACGCAGAAACAGAGAGAGACAGAGAGACAGATCCAATCTCGGAGGGGCTCTCACCCCTCCCGTGCCATGGAGGCCATGGAACAGAGGGAAAACCCTTCTCCCATCTATGGAGGAGGTCAAGGAAGAAGAAGAAGGAGGGGGGCTCTCTCCCCCTCGCTTCCGGTGGCACCGGAGTGCCACCGGGGGCCATCATCATCACCGCGATCTACACCAACACCTCCGCCATCTTCACCAACATCTCCATCACCTTCCCCCCTCTATCTACAGTGGTCCACTCTCCCGTAACCCACTGTACCCTCTACTTGAACATGGTGCTTTATGCTTCATATTACTATCCAATGATGTGTTGCCATCCTATGATGTCTGAGTAGATTTTCGTTGTCCTATCGGTGGTTGATGAATTGCTATGATTGATTTAATTTGCTTGTGGTTATGTTGCTGTCCTTTGGTGCCCATCATATGATTGTGCGCATGGATCACACCCTAGGGTTAGTTTTATGTTGATAGGACTATGTATTGGAGGGCAAGAGTGACAGAAGCTTCAACCTAGCATAGAAATTGATGCATACGGGATTGAAGGGGGACCAATATATCTTAATGCTATGGTTGGGTTTTACCTTAATGAACATTAGTAGTTGCGGATGCTTGCTAATAGTTCCAATCATAAGTGCATAGAATTCCAAGTCAGGGATGACATGCTAGCAGTGGCCTCTCCCACATAATACTTGTTGTCGGTCTAGTAAAGTAGTCAATTGCTTAGGGACAATTTCGCAACTCCTACCACCACTTTTCCACACTCGCTATATTTAGTTTATTGCTTCTTTACTTATAACAGCCCCTACTTTTTATTTACGTAAACTTTATTATCTTGCAAACCTATCCAACAACACCTACAAAGTACTTCTAGTTTCATACTTGTTCTAGGTAAAGCGACGTCAAGCGTGTGTAGAGTTGTATTGGTGGTCGATAGAACTTGAGGGAATATTTGTTCTGCCTTTAGCTCCTCGTTGGGTTCGACACTCTTACTTATCGAAAACTATTGCGATCTCCTATACTTGTGGGTTATCAGCCGGTAAGCTAAACGCCGAACACAAGGGAGGGGAGACACCAAGCGAAGATGAGGACGAACCTCGCCAGCAAAACATCGGAGGACAAAAAAATTCCCACTAGAGGTTAAAACGGTAAACACGATCCATGTGACGAAGAGGAGAAGCAAACTTGCACTCCGAGACATACGCGCCGTAGAGCCTGTCACCCCCAAGTTCACCCCCTGGTTGGCCTTCTCGATCACTTTCGATCGCAGGGATCACCCGACAAGCATCCGGTATGAAGGATTGGCTGCCTTGGTGTTAGACCCAATAATAAAGGGATACCATCTCACATGAGTCCTTATGGACGACGGCAGTGGTCTAAATCTGATATATCAGGACACAGTCTGCAAAATGGGGATAGACCCGACAAAAATAAGCCACAGTAATACTACCATCAAGGGAGTAATACCAGGCCCAGAGGCCCGCTGTACGGGCTCTCTATTACTAGAGGTTGTATTCGGTTCTCCCGACAACTTCCGAAGCGAAAAGTTAACTTTCTACATCGCTCCATTCCGAAGTGGCTATCAAGCACTACTCGGAAGAGCGGCTTTCGCTCGTTTTAATGCAGTACCGCATTACGCTTCTCTCAAGCTTAAGATGCCTGGTCCACGTGGCACCATCACAGTTAGTGGAAATATTGAGCGTTCTCTTGGCGCGAAAGAATGTGTTGCGGCCTTAATAGCCGAGCACTAGATGGCCTCACCAACCAGAATAAATGACAGGTCGTCAAGACCACGGACATGGTTAGACGAGTCCGGCGCATCACTACATATACATGAGATTGGTTTGATGGTTAAACCCTCATAGACGCTACCAGGGGCTTCCCGCGTGTAATCAGGGCTAGTTCGGCTCAACTTGACTTATCTTAAATTTCAATGATTTATTGATAATAACCAATTTTCTGGCACGGCAACTTTCACCTAAGTTCTTCTCTTTTACGGATGACAATCGTGCTACACCCGTCCAGGACATGGCACAACGGAGACACAGGCGCAGACATGCAGCAGGGACCCGCTCAAAGGCTTCTTTTCAGATTAAGACCCTGTGTAAACCTTTTTTATTGTCTCTTGTTGTTCACATCCTCCGGATACTCAATACAACCGAGAAGGATACTGACGTTATTGGCATGTGGCCATGTCAAGATATTGCATGTACCTGGACACTCGGGGTTTATTATTATGGGCATTGTTCAGCCCGGCATATGTTATAAAGACCGAATACCTTAGGGAGTGTTCGGCATCGCGAGTTTGGCCTTATATGCATCAGCTCCGAATCATGTCTTTCGTCAAATGTTGGGTTTGCCCGGCTCCCGTGTTTTGCTACCTTACGTTCCGCTCTATCAGCTAAGGCGGCACCGGGAGAACTACTGCGATTGTGCCCTGGTTCATCTGGATGAGCACCTCAGTAGAGAAAGCCGAAAACTTACTGTCATGATAAAGTGCGAGACTGGTCAACCACTCGATGCCTTAGCGGAATCTTCGGGATTCCTTCGCATTAACGAAGGGTCGTTTCTCGGTCACGTACGTACGTGCCCCGTATTCGGACGAGCGCGGAAGTACCAGGGGCTATATAGTAGTCCCACCGTCAAACTCCTATGGCTAAGTGAAAGTGTTAAAGCAATATAGTCCGATTTCCTCGTTCGCTGCACTAACACCTCCTTCATGGACCAAGACATTGGATCAAGTGTGAATACGCGTTTTCTGCGAACACCCCCACATTATATGCATGGGGGTTGAAGCCGACGAGTGCAATCTTTCAGGTTATATACATATATACATAAACGACCTCACAGGAGGCATCATAATACTTTCAGGCAAAAGTATAAACACAGCCTTTACAATTCAATAAAACATTGTTTTTACAATGGGAATACATGTCACCAGAACATAATATTCTTCGAGCACTGAGCCTCTATCGAACGAGTGCCTTCAAGGACTTCTTCAAAGTAGTGCTCGGCAACTACTCGGCCCACGGCCGAACCTTGTGTTGCAATAGTGGTGGCCTCCATCTCTGCCCAGTATGTCTTGACACGGGCAAGTGCCACCCGCGCACCCTCTATGCACGCCGACCTCTTCATAGTGTCGATGTGCGTCACATCACCAAGGAATTGTTGCACTAAACTAAAGTAACTATTCAGCCTTGGCCCTTCAGGCCAAAAATGATCCACAACAGACCTCATGGCAAGTCCAGACAACCTATGGAGCTCGGCCCACTCGGCCATTCGCTCATTCAACAGTAGCGGACGCACTGGAGCATGGAACTGTGACCAGAATAGCTTTTCCACTTCACGATCTTTTTGATCCTTGAAGTACTCGGCCGCATCAGCATCACTTGCTGCCAAATCCACGTTTGCATCTGCAGAACTCCATAGTTGATCAACAGGGGCATACTTCAGATCTCTGAACTTAGTCCGCAACAAAAAGGGCTTCCCAGCCGTGATATCTCCAGCTTGACGCAGCTCCTCCTTCGTCGCTCTGATTTTGGAGCGGGCTTCCTTGGCTACTACCATGGCCTTCTGCAGGTCCGTCGCCTTCGCTCGGCTTTCTTTTTCAAGAAGTTGGTAACGGTCGGCGGCATCTTCCAACTCAACGGCCATCTTGGCTATTCTTTCCTTGCTTTGGCAATGCGCGGCTTGTTCGACCCTCAGCTCTTCGACCGCCTTTAGAGCGGCCGCATCGCTATTCCTGGCTTGTTCCTTGGCTCGGGCAAGTTCTGCCCGAAGGGTCTCCACAGTGGCAGCTCCATCTGAAGTCATAACATATTAAAGATACTGGCATCATGCTCCTCTTACTATGTATTGATCACCGGAGAAATCACATACCCTGTGCCTTGTCGACCCGCTTGTTGACAAGCACGATGTCGGCATCTGCCACATCAAGTTGCCGCTTCAGCTCGGCAGACTCACCAGTCCGGCTAGCCACCTGACCTTCAACCACCTGCACATGAAGGCGGTCTGATTATTACATGGGACTATGATCCTCTGTTTGCCGCCGCTCTCAACGGCAACCAGAGTCTCAGGGGCTACTATCTGCATAGGGCACACCTAACGTGTGCGGTACTGTCAAAAACATACATTATTTCACGTACCTCAAAGCCTTTCAGCAGACTCATAAAAGCTTCATGCAACCCGCTTTCGGAAGATGAAATCCTTTCAATCACCATACCCATTAGCGTACGATGCGCTTCTGAGATGGCCGCCTGCTCCAAAAGATCCTTCAGTGCGTCCGACCGCACACTGTACGGTTCTGGACTCTTTCTGTTGCTCTCTTTAGGAGCCGAATACTGGGGACTTCGGGTGGCCAAAGGATTACCCTCTGGCCTTGGCGGATCAGGAGAAGCCCTCCGCGACGACACTTCAGGGTCGTCCGCCTCATGAGGCGGGGTGGCAGGGGGAGGTGTTTCGCTCTCAATCATCTCTGGAAGAAGATCCCCCGAAGACGAACTCTGTCGAGAAGGGCTACGATCCGAACTGCAAGATATGTGCTTCGGTTATTACCTTCAGAAGTAATGTAAGATATTTTTACTGTTAAGTACTTTTTGTTTACTTACAGCTCGGTAGAGGGCTGATCCCCTTGCGGACACTGTGCGGCAAGAGTACCCTCCGAGGCAGGACCCTCTGGCGGAGATTTCTTCCCCCGTTGGGAAACCTTTGTTTTCGGGTCTTTCGAGGTGGTCCTCTTCCTTCATTGGGGAGAGGGAATTTCAGATTATTCTCCCTGGCTATCCTCCTTCGCGGAGGCGCTAACTCCCCCGGTTTGGACGAATAGTGAGTGAGGCCCGCTTTCAGCCTCTTTATTCCCCCCTTTATCTTCCTCTGAGGGCGCCTGATAAGACGCCGGCTCAAGCATTTTGTCTAGTACTGGATTGGCCGAGCCTTCGGGAAGGGGGGCCGAACACCTGATCATCTTCGCCTTTGTTATCCAGTCCTGGTCAAAAAGCGACTTTTCATAATGGTGTTATGATAAATAGAAAGACAACATCTTCGACCATGGGATTACTTACTTGGGTATCGGGGCAATTACAACTCAGACCCGCATACTCGGTGGTGTCCGGACACTCTATTTGGGGTCCAAAGAACAATTTGTACATCTCTTCGAGCGTCATGCCGAGGAAGTGCTGAATAGTTTGCTGTCCTTCCGGGTTGAATTCCCACATACGGAGGGGTCGACGTCTGCAAGGCTGGACTCGATGAACTAGCATGACTTGCATTACCATGACTAGGCTGACATCTCTCTCAAGGAGATCTCAGATGCGACTCTGCAATATCGGCACATGATTTACTGGCCCCCAGTTCAGCCCCTTGTTGATCCATGACATCATTTGTAGTGGAGGGCCCGAGCGAAAGACAGGGGCGGCTACCCACTTGGAACTTCGGGGAGCTGTGATATAAAACCACTCCCGTTGCCATAAACCGGACACCTCTGGGAAGGAACCCTCTGGCCATGGAACATCAGCACTTTTGCTTATTGCGGCACCTCCGCACTCTGCATGACGTCCCTCGATCATCTTTGGCTTCACATTAAAAGTCTTGAGCCACAGGCCGAAGTGTGGGGTAATGCGAAGGAAGGCCTCACACACCACGATGAACGATGAGATGTGAAGGAGGGAATCCGGGGCCAGATCATGGAAATCCAGCCCATAATAGAACATGAGACCTCTAACAAAGGGATCCAGAGCGAGGCCTAGCCCTCGGAGGAAGTGAGAGATGAACACAACACTCTCGTTGGGTTCGGGAGTGGGGATGACCTGCCCTCGGGCAGGCAGCCTGTGCAAGATTTCGGTGGTCAGATACCTGGCCTCTCTCAGCTTCTTGATGTCCTCCTATGTGATAGAGGAAGGCATCCACCGACCTTGGTGGTTGGATTCGGACATGGTTGAAGGTCCGAAGCGCCTGACCTGAGCCTTAGGTGTTGGAACTCGAGGCGGGGGAAGGATTCGATTGAGCACGGGAGGGAAAAAAGGACAGGCCTTGACCTCTTTATAAAGAGGGTGAATATCAAGCATCCTCATTGTGGCCGTATGGGACTTGCCTAAAATCGAGGAGTCATACCAACAGACACGATTGGGTTAACCACATCCGTATTGATGAGAATCCTGTAATAAGGGGGACACAATCTCTGCTTTAACAGGACGTGTCAGGAAAACCGCCTCACGATATGTGCAGTGCTGGTTGAGAAAAACGGTTCGAATAAAGACCGGGCCTTGACATGATGTCATGCTATCAAAATGTGTCAGCAGATTAGATTTGTGGAAATATTATTCTCTCTACGGTGGTATGTGGAACTTGTTTTGCAGAGCCGGACACTATCCTTGTGTTCAAAATCTTCTGTGGAGTATTCGGAGGAGGAACCTGCCTTGCAATGCCGAAGACGAATCTGCGCGCCGGACTCATCGTCATTGAAGCCTGGTTCAGGGGCTACCGAGGGAGTCCTGGATTAGGGGGTCTCCGGACAGCCGTACTATATCCTTTGGCCGGACTGTTGGACTATGAAGATACAAGATTGAAGACTTTGTCCCGTGTCCTGATGGGACTTTCCTTGGCGTGGAAGGCAAGCTTGGCAATACCGATATGTAGATCTCCTCCTTTGTAACCACTCTCTGTAACCCTAGCCCCCTCCGGTGTCCATATAAACCGGAGGGTTTAGTCCGTAGGACAACAAACAATCATACCATAGGCTAGCCTCTAGTGTTTAGCCTCTACGATCTCATGGTAGATCAACTCTTGTAATACTCATATCATCAATATCAATCAAGCAGGACGTAAGGTATTACCTCCATTAAGAGGGCCCGAACCTGGGTAAACTTCGTGTCCCCTGCCTCCTATTACCATCCGCCTTAGACGCACCGTTCAGGACCCCCTACCCGAGATTCGCCGGTTTTGACACCGACAATGACCTTTTGGTCCCGTGCATGCCCCCGTTGCATTCGATGCATGGTGTAGACGCCGTAGACGCCTCATGCTGCTCGTTTAGCGCACCGTAACTCCGAACCCGATGATGATCGAACTCTAGCGTCCGCCTTGCTGCTCGCCGCCGTCATTCCAGTCCATCTCCGGTCATGCTAGTGCCACCGCTGGATGCGTCGTCTCGTGCACGTTCGAACGCAGCCATCCGCGTCCAAAATGATGGCCTATGGCCATTTTCCGGTGGATCCCGAGCCGCACCGCCGCAGGAAATGGCCGCCGGTGTTGCTCCGGCCGCCATGCTGACCAGGCACCGGTGGGGCCCTGTGCCTCTGTTTGACCGCGTTGACCACGGTCAACGCGGGGTACTATTCCCCAGCCACTGACTAATGGGGCCCACACCCCTAATTAGGTTAGTCAAACGTTTTTAAAATAAACTTAATTAGTTAAACCTAATCAGTCACTGACGTGTGGGGCCCAGCTTCTAATTAGCCTTAGTTTAGTTAAATTTAAACTTCTGTTGGTCCACTATCTATGACAGGTGGGACCCACTAGTCAGTTTGACTTAGTCAGCCATCCTGTTGACTGCTGACGTCACATTGATGTCATGTTGATGTAGTAATTCTTTTCTGATAATTTATTTAATTCCAGAAAATGTTTAAACCTTTAGAAATTCATAGAAAATATACTGTAGCTCGGATAAAAATGTTTTCTACATGAAATTTGCTCAGAAAAATCCAAAGGGCCCGAATACGCTACCCACATACCCATCAGATGCCTCTAACTACCTGAACATGGAACATTCCCCCTCTGGTCATCTGTCTGACACAGGTCCGAAACCGGGAAAACATTCCCGGTTGAATCTCCCCTTCACCTATATCGTGTAGCCATACGTTAGGTCACACCCGGCACAACATATTGCCATGTTATGCTTTGTGATGCTATGTTTGCGTTATATTTATTGTTTCTTCCCCCTATTCTCTCCGGTAGACCCCGAGACCGATGCCGCCCCTGTGATCGGCTACGTCAACGACACTTCTTCTTTTTTCAGCAATGCTTCCAAGGAAGCAAACCGCCCTTGAGCATTCCGATATCGCCCATTTCTTTCCCTCTCATGCTTGCATTAGAACTGCTATTGCTTTCTGTATGATCCTACTCTGATGCGTAGCCTGCTTTTGTTACCTGTTTTCATACCTTACCTGCTTATTCTAAACTGCTTAGTATAGGTTGGTTAGTGATCCATCAGTGACCCCCACCTTGTCCTTGTTGCCCTTGCTTCATCATCGAAGACCCGATCAACGGGATCGAAGACCACGCCCCGACACACATCACTTTCCCCTTTTGTTGCTCGACTCTGCAGAGTTACCATCGAGTGCCGAGGGTGAAACCTCATACATCACTCCTAATAAGATCTCTGTAGTGTAGCTATCCGGTCGTGGTCATCGAGGGTGATTTCCTCCATAACCACTTACGATACGGCCCTGTCATGCAAACCCCTCAAGTGTGAACCTCGAGGGTGGATCCTCTTACCTTCACCTTAACGATTACATCGAGTGGCATTCACCGGGGGTGATTCCTCGGGTTTTCCCCTTGGTGTTAGACACACTGTTACTATGGTTACTATGACTTTACACTGAACCATGTTACTAAAGACGGGTCGGCACTAAGGGGTACCCGCGCGAGCTTAATAGCGAGTGATGTGGAGTCGGGTTGACCTGGAAGGTGCCCGCGAGATACTTACGAGGCGTGGCCGGGCATTCTTAGCCCTTGCGACAAGTACTCGAGACGGGGCGACGAGGTCACATCTTTCATGAGTCTCTGCTCGTGACCGCACTACCAACACACTAACGGTTTGGATATTTGATCCGAGGGGCCTCTAGCCTGATAGCACTAACCATCATGTGGGCATGGTATGGGCGTTCTACGTCATATGCATCAGCCAAAGCTTATTAGACGTTAGCGACTGAGCGGCGCGCACCGGGTTGGACTGGTAAGCTCCTGCCTTTTTAAGGAGGTAGCTAGGTCTGCCCACCGGCCGCGTTCGCAACATGCAGGAGTTCCCGGGGCGATGGCCCATGACCCCTGGGGGCATAGGCTTAGTCCGGCATGCTGACCTCTCTATTAATCCTAGGTCGGGTTGTGGCGTATTGTTTGGCCGAGGCCGGGCATGACTTAGGAAAGTGTGTCCGGCTAGAGTTAATCGAGCGTGGTGGGTAAGTTGGTGCACCCCTGCAGGGAAGAAAACATCTATCGATAGCCTGTCCTACAGTAACGGACACTTGGAGTTGTATCCCGATCAATACAACTAGAACTGGATACTTGAGGTGATAACTGGATAGTATGGCTCTAGGATTGCTTTCTCGCAGGGAGTCGAGAAAGGATCTCTGGCCGCGGTTGATAACACAACTATTACTTTACATTATGTTGATCTGTACTCTTCTACATGCTGCAAGATGCTTGAAGATGCTAGTCTTTCATAGGCTAGGCTTTCCCCTTCTCTTCTGGCATTCTGTAGTTTAGTCCACAGTTACAACCCATTCGTTTGATACAGATGCATACTTAGTTTAGATCGGATGTAAGTCTTGCAAGTACTTTGGAGGAGTACTCACGGTTGCTTTGCTACCTCTTTTCCCCTACACCCGATTGTTGTGACCAGATGATGGATCCCAGGAGCCAGACGACACCACTGATGACTACTACTACCCCGAGGGTGCCTACTACTATGTGATCGCCGCAGACGACCTGGAGTAGTTAGGAGGCTCCCAGGCAGGAGGCCTTGCCTTTTTGATCGTTGTTGCTTTTGTGCTAGCCTTCTTAAGGAAAACTTGTCTAACTTATGTCCGTACTCAGATATTGTTGCTATCTTCCCATGAGTCCTTGATCTTGATCGTACACATTTGCGTGTATGATTAGTGTACGATTGAATCGAGGGCGTCACTACAAGGCTTGGGCAAGCGCAAATGGAGATTGGGTTGTTTATATTGGGTACAACTGCGAGTGGGAACTTGTGAATGTGTACACTTGTCACCGGGTTCCACTTCCAAAAATCTTAGACGACTGCCCAGAGGTTGAGTACACCGGTATTCTACGTGAGTTCAAATACAATCATGGTGATTGTCTTCTACGGAAGATAGCAATTTGTCGAGTTCCCAACCGCTCTTGGGATTACACGAACTATGAAGTTGTTGCTATCTTCGACAAGCTTGTTGCCGTCCTTACTTCCACGCCTCGATGGATATTTCTCAAAAATCAATTTCTGTACACGACTGAGTACTGTGATGCAATTCAATACAAGGGTCTGGTGTTTGCTGCCACCACTCGTGGCACTATTTTTGCATGGAATCCTGATGTTTTCATTACATTTATCTTCCACCGTAATTATAATTGTTTCATCCACATGCATGCGGGTTAGCTAGTTTCCCTTTACTAATTAACCTTCTTGTGTTTCTAAGGTCCTGTGAACATTCCACCACCTATACTTGAAATTTTTTATAACCAAGGGGGATATGATGATGCTGATGATCACGAGCATGAGGACGAGCAGGACCCATATACTCAGTGGCACCTGGCAACTTATTCCGATGGTTCACCTCTTCTTGTCTGTATATAGGGCACTACTGATGTTACTAAGGAAGCAGGTGTTGTCTCGCATGGTCGCACTCTCCAGACCTATTCCAACATCCGTTGCAGGGTATTCCGGATGGATACTAGTGTACTAGCACCAACACATTCTCCCTAGTTCGGTATTAAAAGTCTTGGAGGAAACTCGCTCTTCCTTGGACAAAACTATCCAATGATGGTGGAAGGCGATCCAGCTACTGTTGATACAACGTTACTACCATTTATGAGAAGCAACTATATCTATACCTCGGACATTGCTATGCATCCCTACCGTCCCAATATGGGTCCTGACATAGGCCGCTTCAGCCTGGATGATCAGTCTTGCGTTGTTGTCCCTTCCCAGAGAATCACTTCTGGCTCAAAGCAAGAGTTTCCAACACCAGTGAGTGGTTGAGGTGAAGTTCATTTCATCTATTTGTTATTTGTTGTGTGAGAAAAACTTTACTTTACTAGAATGTTTTGTTGGAAATGATCTATAATGCAACGTGTATCCTCGTTGTCATTGTGGGTTGATGACTTGTTGTACGTAATCAATGGTACATTTGCATATGCGTCCATCAACTCACGCCTGCTAGTGGTGTCCATATGAACAGTGCTAGTGATTTTAGTCCAAAAATTAGATAGTGCTAGTGATTTTTAGCTGCATATTTTGACAAATCACAGTGTTACAAGGTTGACAAATGGCAATGTTACTAGATAAACAAATGCCAATCTTTCCAGTTTGACAAATGGCAACATACCCAAAATGACAGATATGCAAATCTTACCCAATTGTTTGTACGTGGTTGCACACGGGTCATGCAAAACAACCGTTTGCGTTGAAGGGATGCAGAAATCCTGCTCGGCACATTTTCCCTTGGCTTCATGGGGAGCTGTCGGTTTGCATACGGGTGTTCTAACTAAAACGTTTGCGATGAGTGTTTGATATTTAAAAACCATTGACGTTTTTTTCAAAAGAAAATCGTTTGATAAGTCTGTACATTAAGAGAGAAAAACGCAAGTTTATTCAAATCATATCTTTCATTCAGTCACACTACGAATTTATATTCATATGATCGAGAATTCGAGATACAGTATTAAACCCCAAAAAAACTATTTCCAGCGGCGGCGGAGGCGGCGTGCCGCGACGTCGTTGTCATCCTCCGGGATGCCGTTGTTTAAGTCTTCAAGGCAACACAAAATGTTCTTCACTTGTAAATCAAGCATCATGTCGTCGCGCGATCAACACGCAGGGCGCGGGAGGACGACAACTGGCGCCACTGAGAGGTAGTGGTCGACGACAGCGTCCCATGCCACTGAGGGGGGCGCGCGCACGGGCACGGGCACGGGCGCAGCGGGTGCAGCCAAATGCAGGGGGACCGGTGCCGTGGTGTGTGGAGGGCCGCGCACGGGCAGGGGAACGGGCGCGGCGGGTGCAACCAAACGCACGGGGGCCGGTGCCACGGTGGTTGGAGGGGCGCACACGGGCATGGGCACGGGTGCTGGCGTTGGCATGTACACGAGCTCGCGCGGGTCCGCGAAGACCTCACTGGCATCCGCGGCTTCCAGCTCTGCGATAGTGCTCGACGACCAACCCGTCAATGCTACGGGGATGGTCGCTGGCGTGGGCACGGGGATGGGAGCTAGGACCGGAGCGGGGGCAGCAACCGCCGCGGCCAGCTTGTTCTAGGCCATGTCCATGAGGCCCCATTCCTCCTTATTTTCTATCTCCTCCGTCTCGGAGTCGACTTCACCAAACTTGAAGACTATTGGCAGATGATCATTCTACGCCATGGCATTGGTGGAGGTCTGTGGGAGGGAGGGGAATGGGAGGCGAACAACAAGGCCGCCCGTATTAAACAGCGGCTCGGGCGCCATTAATGGAGAGGAAGGCGGGCGGCCATGGAAGTCAAAGGGCTCGCTTCCCAATGAGCATTTGCAGCGTACAGCTTGCACGCTTGCCATTGACCCTGTGCATTAGAGGACAACTTGCACGCCTCTCGGTCAGCCTGCGCACCGGACTGCGCTCGCACGCCTCCCTTTCAGTCAAGGTCAAGCAGTTGTCCGCACGGCACCTCCGACAGCAATTAAAACCAAGACACGTGGCGTCACATGAATGGTTAACAAAACACACACGGTTTAAATTATACAAACATTTGAGATATTAAAGTGGCAGCTATTTTTTCAAAATGCCTTTTTTGGCTGTCATTATTCGAGTGCGCCTTCTCTCAAAATGGCATGAAAAATGCCACAGCATGACGGGTGCCATTCCATGATTGCACGCCAAGTTTCATGAATTTCAGATGAGTTTTGGATTTACTAGAATTTTCAAACTAGGCATCTCAATGTTTTGCCAGCAATCAACGGTGCCCTGGTGTTTGAAATTTATTCCCATTTCTTGCATGGGACCTAAGCATGCACCCAAGGACACAGATTTGATTTTTCAACCAATTTATATGCACTGGAGCATGTGCATGTAGTTCACATTTGAATTATGCACATAAATGCATTGAAAACTCAGTTAATGCATAAAAATGTCCAAATGAAGCCCAAAAAATCACAAAAATTGACACAACACTCCTGTTGTTCTATGTTGACATGAGAATTTTTTTGAAAGCAATAAGAGGCAAAGGATGTCATTTCTTCCCCAAAGGTGGGACGTTCCCTACCGAAACCATCATGCTTGTTGTGAGAATCTCTAATTTGTGAGAAGCATATACCCAAACCTGCCCCAAATGGCACAATTTTTTTACCACGGCATGTTGATGCCGCTCCATGATAGCATGCCAAGTTTCATGAATTTCAAACGAGTTTTGGGTTTACTAGAATTTAAAAACCAGGCATCTCAATGTTTTGCCGGTAATGAACGGTGCCGTGGTGTTTGAAATTCATTCCCATTTCTTGCATGGGGCCTAAGAATGCACCCAATGACATAGATTAGATTTTTCAACCAATTTATATGCACTAGAGCATGTAGTTCAAATTTGAATTATGACATAAATGCATTAAAAACTTAGTTAATGCATAAAATGTCCAAACAAACCCCGAAAAATCACAAAAATTGACACAACACTCCTATTGTTCTATGTTGACATGAGAAAAAATTTGAAAGCAATAAGAGGCAATGGATATCGTTTCGTCCCCAAAGGTGGGATGTTCCTATCGAAACCATCATGCTTGTTGTGAGAAGCTCTGGTTCGTGGGAAGCTTATACCCAAACCTGCCCCAAATGGGACAAAATTTTCAACACGGCATGTTGATGCCGCTCCATGATAGCATGCCAAGTTTCATGAATTTTAGACGAGTTTTGGATTTACTAGTATTTAAAAACCAGGTATCTCAATGTTTTGTCGGCAATCAACAGTGCCCTGGTGTTTGAAATTCATTCCCGTCTCTTGCATGGGACCTAAGCATGCACCCAAGGACACGCATGTGATTTTTCAACCAACTTTGGTGCATTGGAGCATGTGCTTGTAGTTCAAATTTGAATTATGCACATAAAATGCCTAGAAAACCCAGTTAATATATAAAAAAGGGACAAACAAACCCCGAAAAATTCATTCCCATTTCCTTCATGGGACCTAGAAATTCACCCAAGGACACACATGTGTGATTTTCCAACCAACTTTGGTGCATTGGAGCATGTGCTTGTAGTTTAAATTTGAATTATGAACATAAAATGCCTAGAAAACCCAATTAATGTATAAAAAAGGCCAAACGAACCCCGAAAAATTCATTCCCATTTCTTGCATGGGACCTAAGCATACACTCAAGGACACAGATTTGATTTTTCAACCAATTTATATGCACTGGAGCATGTGCATGTACGTAGTTCGAATTTGAATTATGCACATAAATGCATTGAAAACTCAGTTAATGCATAAAAATGTCACAACGAACCCTGAAAAATCCCAAAACATTGACACAACACTCCTATTGTTCTATGTTGACACGAGAATTTTTTTGGAAGCAATAAGAGGCAATGGATATCGTTTCGTCCCCAAAGGTGGGACGTACGTTCCCTACCAAAACCATCAGGCTTGTTGTGAGGAGCATATACCCAAACCTGCCCCAAATGGGACAATTTTTTACCACGGCATGTTGATGCCGCTCCATGATAGCATGCCAAGTTTCATGAATTTCTGACGAGTTTTGGATTTACTAGAATTTAAAAACCAGGCATCTCAATGTTTTGCCGGCAATCAACGGTGCCCTGGTGTTTGAAATTCATTCCCATTTCTTGCATGGGACCTAAGCATGCACCCAAGGACACATATTTGATTACTCAACCAATTTATATGCACTAGAGCATGTGCATGTAGTTCAAATTTGAATTATGCACATATATGCATTGAAAACTCAGTTAATGCATAAAAATGTCCAAACGAACCCCGAAAAATCACAAAAATTGACACGACACTCCTGTTGTTATATGTTGACACGAGAAACAATTTGAAGGCAATAAGAGGCAATGTATATCGTTTCGTCCCCAAAGGTGGGACGTTCCCTATCGAAACCATCATGCTTATTGTGAGAAGCTCTGGGTTGTGAGAAGCTTATACCCGAACCTGCCCCAAATGGGATAAATTGTTTACCACAGCATGTTGATGCCGCTCCATGATAGCATGCCATGAATTTTAGACGAGCTTTGGATTTACAAGAATTTAAAAACCAGGCATCTCAATGTTTTGCCGGTAATCAATAGTGCCCTGGTGTTTGAATTTCATTCCCATCTCTTGCATGGGACCTAGAAATTCACCCAAGGACATACATGTGTGATTTTTCAACCAACTTTGGTGCATTGGAGCATGTGCTTGTAGTTTAAAATTGAATTATGCACATAAAATGCCTAGAAAACCTAGTTAATGTATAAAAAAGGCCAAACGAACCCCGAAAAATTCATTCCCAATTCTTGCATGGGACCTAAGCATGCACTGAAGGACACAGATTTGATTTTTGAACCAATTTGTATGCACCGGAGCATGTGCATGAAGTTTAATTTTGAATTGTGCACCTGAAATGGCTAGGAAACCAGTTTAATGTATAAAATGTCCAAACGAACCCTGAATGATTCCAATTCTTTTACGACACACATATAGTTGCATGTTCACTTCAGATAAAAGGTCTAGTAATTCAAACAACATCCATTGCCGTTGTGACCCCATTTTGTAATTCAAATCAAGTAGATCCAACACAGTTTATTATCACCAATCGTGTGAGATGTAGTACAAAATATCTTCGAGCACCGTCGGTGTATAGTATGCCTATGGCTTACGCGAGAAGGTGCGTGGGCTAT
The DNA here is from genome assembly GCF_003073215.2 of Triticum urartu. Lineage (NCBI taxonomy): Eukaryota > Viridiplantae > Streptophyta > Magnoliopsida > Poales > Poaceae > Triticum > Triticum urartu. The sequence continues at coordinate 94,886,638 of NC_053022.1, read as the reverse complement.
AGTCACACACGGTGTGTCGAGCACACTAGCTCGCTCCCCAAAAACTCCCGCCTCTGCATCCCTCGCAATATATCTACCGCCTGGAAGCTTTTATTGTTTGATATCACACGATTAGTATGTGCAGACCGTGTGCGATGTCTATTACTCCCGCTCTACTTCAGTCCATTGATTCAAATTTTCAGTAGCCCCAGCATTTTACTCCCGCCTCTACATCCCTCACAATCTGAAAAATATCTGCTTGCCCTTGATCCAAATTTTCAGTAGCCCCGCCTTGTTACTCCCACCTAATAAAATTTTCAGTTGCCGCAGTATTTCCTCAAACACAACCTTGCCCCCCCCCTCGCCCCCCTCCACACGCACCCCAAAACCTCCGCTCACACAGACACACGCAACCCTCGAAACCATTGGTAGGTCGCCGCCATTGCCGGCGCCTCCATCCTCAACCTCTGCCTATGTGCCGGGGAGCTCGGGGAGCCAATGGCCAAAAAGAGGTTTATCGCGACCTTTTCACCCGACGCCGGCGGGGTGGCTGCTGAGGTGTCCCTGTCGTCCTCCACGGGCCCGATCCTCCATCGCCGGTCCCCTGTTCCGCCCGCCGCCGCGCCCCTACGCCGGTTTGAGGACTTCCCCATCCTCCTTTGGACCCGGCAGCCGACAAAGTCCTACCTCAGGGTCCGGCAGCGGCGGTGTGGGACGTGGGTTGCCGAGAGTACATATCGAGAGACACACACCCGCTGGTGGCTCGGTAGCTTCCACACGGCTGAGCTCACGACCATTGAGTACGACCGCTGGCAGGTCCGCTACCACGGCAAGGTGGCTAGGCTCAATTTCCCCTTCGGCACACGTCCGGTCGACCTCGTTCTGCCGGAGCCAGGGGTGGTGAGCTCGTCTATGGCGCGAGAAGACCGCGAGGCATGGGAGCGCCTCGAGGCCGAGGCCGCCGACTAGGCCTACATGCAAGAGCTCCGCTAGCAGCACCCGGAGTTCGTGGAGGTGGAGCGGGCGATCTTTGCCGGCGCGGAGGGCGGCGAGGTTATCGCGCTCTCCTCCGATGACGAGGTCGAAGGCGGCGAGGATGGCGGCACGGAGGGCGGCGAGGTTATAGCGCTCTCCTCCGATGACGGGGTCGAAGGCAGCAGCTACGGCAACACGGAGGGCGTCGTGGGCCCCGAGGACGAGGAGATCGACGTCGACGAGTGGATGAGTGCCTTCCCCAACGACCCCGACGATGGTACCGGCCCGGACCAGGCTCGTGGCACACCGTACATGATGAGGAAGGATTGGCTCGACCTCTACTTCGACCGAAAGTAGTTTAGCTTAGTTTGAATTTATGTTTTTTGTTTGGTTATGCAAAACTATCTATGTTTATGTTTGAATGCATGCTACTTTCGGTTGAACCTGCTTTGAACTTCATCAAATTGATGATTACAACCTTAAGTTTAGGGGATCGACTAGAAAAGGCCAAAAATTGATGGAGTATATATATATCCGCTAAGGGTTTTAGTCCTTTAACTTTTTAAGGATCACCTAGAGATGTCCTTATGACTTGTTTATTTCAGTTCTTCACAATGTGATGCTCTATATGTGCAACTATTTGCCGTGCAGTTCAATTTCATCAATAACAGTTTCAACAATACCACTATGAATTACGATATTTGGTTGCTATTAAAGATATTGCAGTTAACATGCCTTTTCGTTTTTCAATTGTTGTTTAGCAACATGAATTGTACTGAATGACTAAACATGCAATCCCAGGCTACATAGCAACAAGGAAGAGTGTTACCTTAATGTTCTGATGATGTTTAGATATACATGTAATAAGATCTTATATAATGGGATGGATGGAGTGTTGTACTACATCATTTTTCAATTGTTGTTTAGCTTCTAATATTAACTTGGTGCTTTTAGGTACATAGATCCACACTTCGACCCTTTCTACGTATGGAGCAATGAGATATTCATGAACCAACATCAAAGTGAGGAAACTGATAAAGATTGTTATTAAAATGGGTCAAAAGATGTCAATCGAACTATTTGTTTACACTTTATGCAAGACTGTTGGGAACGCAGTAATTTCAAATAATTTCCTACGCACACGCAAGATCCATCTAGGTGATGCATAGCAACGAGCGGGGAGAGTGTGTCCATGTACCCTCGTAGACCGAAAGCGGAAGCGTTTAGTAACGCGGTTGATGTAGTCGAACGTCTTCGCGATCCAGCCGATCCAAGTGCAGAACGCACAACACCTCCATGATCTGCACACATTCAGCTCGGTGACATCCCTCGTACTATTGATCCAGCTGAGGCCGAGGGAGAGTTTCGTCAGCACGACAGCGTGATGACGGTGATGATGAAGTTACCGACGCAGGACTTCGCCTAAGCACTACAACTATATGACCGAGGCGGAAATCTGTGGAGGGGGGCACCGCACACGGCTAAGACAACTGTCAACTTGTGTGTTCTAGGGTGCCCCTGCCCCTGTATATAAAGGAGCAAGGGGGAGGCCGGCAGGCCCTCATAGGCGCGCCAAGGGGGGAGGAATCCTCCTCCTAGTTGGAGTAGGACTCCCCCCTTTCCTAGTCCTACTAGGAGAAGAAGGAAGGATGGGGAAAGAGAAGGAAGGAGGGGGCACTGCCCCTCTCCCTAGTCCAATTCGGACTAGGCCCATGGGGGGAGCCCTTGGCAGCCCCTCTCTCTCCCCTAGGCCCAATAATGTCCATTACTCCTCTGGTGGTTCCGATAACCCTTCTGGCACTCCGATATATATTCGGTGACCCTCGGAACTCATCTGGTGTCTGAATATAGTTATCCAATATATCAATCTTTATGTCTCGACCATTTCAAGACTCCTCGTCATGTCCGTGATCACATCTGGGACTCCGAACAACCTTCGGTACATCAAAACACATAAACACATAATACCGATCGTCATCGAACATTAAGAGTGCGGACCCTACGGGTTCGAGAACTATGTAGACATGACCGAGACTCACTTCTGGTCAATAACCAATAGCGGAACCTGGATGCTCATATTGGCACCTACTTATTCTATGAAGATCTTTATCGGTCAAACCGCATAACAGCATACGTTGTTCCCTTTGTCATCGGTATGTTACTTGCCCGAGATTCGATCGTCGGTATCTCAATACCTAGTTCAATCTTGTTACCGGCAAGTCTCTTTACTCGTTCTGTAATGCGTCATCCCGTAACTAACTCATTAGTCACATTGCTTGCAAGGCTTATAGTGATGTGCATTACCGAGAGGGCCCAAAGATACCTCTCCGACAATCGGAGTGACAAATCCTAATCTCGATCTATGCCAACTCAGCAAACACCATCGGAGACACCTATAGAGCATCTTTATAATCACACAGTTACGTTGTGACGTTTGATAGCAAACAAAGTGTTCCTCTAGTATTCGGGAGTTGCATAATCTAATAGTCATAGGAACATGTATAAGTTATGGAGAAAGCAATAGCAATAAACTAAACGATCATAGTGCTAAGCTAAAGGATGGGTCAAGTCAATCACATCATTCCCTAATGATGTGATCCTGTTCATCAGATGACAACTCATGTCTATGGCTAGGAAACTTAACCATCTTTGATTAACGAGCTTGTCAAGTAAAGGCATACTAGTGACACTCTGTTTGTCTATGTATTCACACATGTACTAAGTTTCTGGTTAATAGAATTCTAGCATGAATAAGAAACATTTATCATGATATAAGGAAATATAAATAACAACTTTATTATTGCCTCTAGGGCATATTTCCTTCAAAGACAACAGTGAACTGTAGGATGGTAAGTAAGAACCCTGTAGCCTTCTTTTTACTGCCCGTAATGAGTTGTGTTAGATGACAATATCTGAATCTTTTTTTCTTTTGAGTGGATCCTGAAGCAGTTTACTCAAGATTACCTCTCAAACTCCATGATTGGCAGCCGACCATCACTAGGGGTTGGACTAGAGTTATGCATGCCTTCTGCATCGAGGAGAGCATAATAGGGCCATTCCGCTTCACTTTGTTCAGCAACTGGAATGTCCGTCGCCTCTTTCTTTACCATCTGTAATAGTACAAGTATAGAACCCTGGTACATCATTATTTATTTGGTTCTTATGTAATTCTTAAACATATGTACCTATGAATCAAATAATGCATTGGTTGTTTGAACCTAATGGATATGAATAAAGCTATAGCCTACTTTGAAGTTTAAATTAGGTACAATTTTAAATAGCAGCAATTAAATTAGGGCGAAATTATTTTGTGTGGTTCATTACGGCACACACAGTTGGTAAAACACAAACGTTTTGTGATATACACCATAATCTGAGACGGTTCACAGAGAGGAAACGTGTGCAAGCATGCACACAGTTGCCATTTGCAAAGTGTGTGTGATGTCAGACACTATCACATACGATGCGGGAAAACTAAATGTGTGTGATTGTCTACCTATCATACACGGTTTATAATCATGAACTGTTTGTGATGTGTCAGGCATCGTAAAACTCACGTGCCTAGAATCTTCCTGGAAAACTCTTGTGCCTGGAATCTTCCTGGTTTTAGGCAAAACCACAAAACTCCGATTGCGATGGCAATGCGAGCACAAACGAGTAGCAAGGATGAAGCATTATTGATATTCGAGATATCAGAAACGGTTATATAGGGACAACTATATGCATCAAGGCTCCCTATCCCCGACGGTTTCTGGGTCGTGTGGGAAGGACCCCCCTATCGCCCACACTCACTCGGCGACGGATCCAAATGCCACCGTGGAAAGGGGTTAAAAACTGTTTGTATAACACCGACGCGCACCAGTGTAAAGTCATATCCTTATTCCTCTCGGTTGTTGACCATGTTGACAACACCATAGGGCGGAGCCACGGCGAGTGAACCAAGGCGGAGGATGATGGTGAGTCCTCGGACGGGAACGAACAGGAGCCAGGGAAGATGGGCAGAGTTTTAGGGTGCGATGTGGCCACGATGCGTGCACGGCAGCACAACCAGCCATGGGAGGCGGGAGCAGGCAGTCCCGCCGACGCTGGTTTGGCTTTGGTGGCTGAAGGAAGAAGAGACTGAAGAAACATGACAGACGTTCAATGTTAATCCAACGGTCAAGGTTGGCACAATCGTTTGTTGAATAAGATGACACCAAATAGCATACTATTTATATATAGGAAGAAAAGAAAAACTGAGCTTGTTTGCCTGATAACATTCCCGAAACTGCGACCGTTTGATCTTGCATCGCAACTAAAACTACGAGGAAAATGCGTTCGTCTGTGGTCCTCCTCCCAAGGAACGTTCGTCACATAAGTGACTAGCACCCTTGGTTTTCAACCGAGAGGTCTTGGGCTTGAGTCCTAGGAACTCTCAATTTTGTCCTCCTTCCTTGCTCATAAAAAAGAAAGAAAATCAAAGACTTGAGAAGGCGTATAGAACAAGCTAGTGTACCAGTAAAGAGACATTGCTGGGTTTTAGAAAAAAGAGAGACGTGCTCCTGTAGCTGGTTCGAATCCAAACCTAGAATATGACTATATATGGTGCTATGATACTCTTCAAGTAATGAAACTGACATATCCAACATTCACTTCTCCTCTTCTCTACTTACTCTGCCTAGCATCAGAAGCTCTGGCCGCAGCAACCATGTCCGCTGGCTGCTCGTCCACCTGCTCTTCAGCAGGCAACAACCAGATATGCGCCAAGTCGCCACCCGTACCATCGCCTGTGGGTCTCATCACACCCCCGCCGGCACACGCACTGCAGCCAGTTGCTCATCGCAACCCGCTACCATTGGTGTGCTGCCACTGCTGCAAATCACGCAGAGTCATCCGTCGCGTCTCAACCCTGGCCGAGTCTTTTACGAATGCCCGAATCATGGGGTAATAATATGTTTAAGTGTTGTTCTACTGCTTTCAGTTGCTGATTTTTTAATAGTTTGGTTGATGATCTTCCAATTTGATTCGTGCAGAAAAGGGAAGATTCGTGTGATTTGTATTTTTGGGAAATTGCTGATGTGGGGGAATGCAACTACGCTAATTATTTGGTTAGCCAAGGAATCCCAATACCAGCAAGTTGGGGTGTTGGAAAAGTAACTGAAGGAACGACTGAAGAGGAAGATGCAGAGCAGAAGGTTAAAGATGCAGTTCCTCTGATCATGGCCAAGCAACAGCTACTGAACGGCCTTGACAGAAATGAGGAGATGAAAGAGCTTGTGAAGTCAATGGGCAAAATCGATGTGCTTTGTGATGTTGCTTGAATCTACGTCGATATTTCCCCAAAGAGGAAGGGATTATGTAGCATAGCGGCGGTAGGTATTTCCCTCAGATATGAAACCAAGGTTATCGAACCAGTAGATGAACCAAGAAACACAACGTAAACAGCCCCTGCACACAAATAACAACCACTCGCAACCCGACGTGTTAAAGGGGTTGTCAATCCCTTTCGGGTAACGGCGCCAGAAACAGTGCGTGAACGGAAGAAAGTTGTAATAGATTAAATAAATAGATCACAAATAAAATAAAGTGCAGCAAGGTATTTTTGGGTTTTTGGATTAATAGATCTGAAAAAATGCAAGAGAAAAGTAGATCGCAAAGGCAAATATATGAGAAGAAAGACACGTGGGCCGTAGGTTTCACTAGTGGCTTCTCTCGAGAAAAAGAGCAAATGGTGGGTGGATAAATTACTGTTGGGCAATTGATACAACTTCAAATAATTATGGCGATATCCAGGCAATGATCATTATATAGGCATCACGTCCAAGATTAGTAGACCGACTCCTGCCTGCATCTACTACTATTACTCCACACATCGATAGCTATCCAGCATGCATCTAGTGTATTAAGTTCATGGAGAAACGGAGTAATGCAATAAGAACGATGACATGATGTAGACAAGATCTATCTATGTAGAGATAGACCCCATCGTTTTATCCTTAGTAGCAATGATACATACATGTCGTTTCCCTTTCTGTCACTGGGATCAATCGCCGTAAGATCGAACCAAGTACAAAGCACCTCTTCCCATTCCAAGATAAATAGATCAAGTTGGCCAAAAAAAACCCAAATATTAGAGAAGAAATACGAGGCTATAAGCAATCATGCATATAAGAGATCAAAGTAACTCAAATAACTTTCATGGATATAAAAAGATAGATCTGATCATAAACTCAATGTTCATCGGATCCCAACAAACACACCGCAAAAGAGTTACATCATATGGATCTCCAAGAGAACATTGTATTGAGAATCAAGAGAGAGAGATGAAGCCATCTAGCTACTAACTACGGACCCGAAGGTCTACAAAGAACTACTCACGCATCATCGGAGAGGCACCAATGGAGGTGGTGAACCTCATCCGAGATGGTGTCTAGATTGGATCTGGTGGTTCTGGACTCTGCGGCGGCTGGATGACTATTTCGTCGACTCCTGTAGGGTTCTTGGATTTTTGGGGTATTTATAGAGCAAACAGGTGGTCCGGGGGGCACCCGAGGTGGGCACAACCCACCAGGGCACGCCTGGGCCTCCCGGCACACCCTGGTGGGTTGTGCCCCCCTCGGGGCACCCCCCAGGTGCAGCCAGGGCCTGTTGTGTTCCTTCTGGCCCATAAAAGTTCTGTGTAAAGTTTCGTGGCATTTGGACTCCGTGTGATATTGATTTTCTACGATGTAAAAAACACAAAAAAAACAAGAACTCGCACTTGGCACTATGTGAATAGGTTAGTACCCAAAAAAATGATGTAAAATGACTATAAAATATTTATAAAACATACAAGATTGATAATATAACAGCATGGAACAATCAAAAATTATAGATACATTGGAGACGTATCAGCATCCCCAAGCTTAACTTCTACTCGTCCTCGAGTAGGTAAGTGATAAAAACAGAATTTTTGACGTGGAATGTTGCCTATCATGTCATATCATATTCTTTTCTTTATAGCATGGACAATTGGACTTTTAGTTGTTCGAAGCAATAGTCTAGTTTTGACATGATAATTTAGATACTCAAGCATATCAACAAGCAACCATGTCTTTCAAAATATCAACGCTAAAATAAGTTATCCCTAACGCATCATGCTCAAACATTGATCCATTCATGAAACACACTTGAATATTAGTAACACTCAATACTTAAGTATGATCATATTGCCTCCTAGTTGGTTCTTTTATAAGAGAAGATGGAAACTCAAAATAAAAATTGCATAAAGTAAAAGAAAGGCCCTTCGTAGAGGGAAGTAGGGATTTGTAGAGGTGCCACAGCTCAAAGCGAAAAACCTAGAGATAAAAACATTTTGGGAGGCGTATCCATCCCACCAATGAAAACGACTTAGAGTTCCCAATACTTTCCATGCTTAGATATATCATAGGCGGTTCCCAAACAGAAAATAAAGTTTATTCCTTTTTCCACCATACTTTCACTTTCCATGGCTAGCCGTATCCACGGTTGCCCTCCATACCAACACTTTCCAAGGAATATATTATTTGATAACATAAAGTAAATTCATTTTTTCATTTCGGGAGTGGGCATCCCTAATACCTTTGCCTTACTCTCGTGAAATGACAAGTGAATAAACACTCATCGTGAGAATAACACATCTAGCATGGAAAATATTAGCCACCCCTCACCGCTCCGCAAGCGAAACAAACACAAAAAAGAGAAGTTTATTTTGAAAATTGGAGATGGCACATGCAAATTTTCTTAGAACGGCAAAAGAATACCGCATATAGGTAGATATAGTGGACTTATATGGCAAAACTGGGTTAAAGGTTTTTGGATGCACAAGTAGTGATCATACTTAGTGCAAAATGAAGGCTAGCAAAAGATTGGGAAGCGACCAACTAAGAAACAGATAATCTCATAAGCAAGCATTAAGCATAAATAACACCGAATAATGCACCACAAGTAGGATGTAATTTCATTGCATGACTATTGACTTTCGTACTTGCATAGGGTATCAAAACCTTAACACTAACATTCTTACTAAAGCATAGTTACTCATCAACATAACTCACATATCACATCATCATATCTCAAAACTATTACTAAGAATCAAGTTTATTGTGTCCAATGATCTTCATGAAAGTTTTTATTATATCCTTCTTGGATATCTATCACTTCGGGACTAATTTACATGTGTTTCTTTTGACAAGCTCCAACAAATATAAGTGAAGATCATGAGCATAATATTTCTTTCTCTCAAATTAATTTAAGTGAAGCAAGAGAGAATTTCTTGAAAATTTTACTAACTCTCAAATAAATATAAGTGAAGCAAGAGAGCATTTCTTCAAAAAATACTAAAGCACACCATGCTCAAAAAGTTATAAGTGAAGCACTAGAGCAAGTCCATAGCTCATAAAAGTTTAAGTGAAGCATAGAGAGCAATTCTAACAAGTCATGACATAATTTTGGCTCTCTCAAATAGGTGTGTCCAGCAAGGATTGATGACTTAAAACACAAAATAAAACAAGCAAAGACACATATTATACAAGACGCTCCAAGCAAAACACATATTATGTGACGAATAAAAATATAGTTTCGAGTAAAATACCGATGGTCGTTGGAAGAAAGCGGGGATGCCACTCAGGGGCATCCCAAGCTTAGTTGGTTGCTCATTTTTGGATAAATAGCTTGGGATGCTGGGGCATCCCCAAGCTTAGGCTCTTCCATCCTTCCTTCATCCATCGTAAGATAACCCAAAACTTGAAAACTTCAATCACACAAAACTCAACAAAACCTTCGTGAGATCCGTTAGTATAAGAATAATAAATCACTACTATAAGTACTGTATCAAACCAATTCATATTTTGTTTTTGTATTATATCTACTGTATTCCAACTTTTCTATGGCAAAAACTCATCAAAGAAAACCATAGAGCCATCAAAATAAGCACACAACACAAAGAAAACAGAATCTATCAAAACAGAACAGTCTGTAGCAATCTGACTATTTCGAATACTTATGTAACTCCAAAAATTCTGAAAAAATAGGAAGACCTGAGAAATTTGTATATTGATCTACTGCAAGTAGAATGGGTATTTTATCGCTCTCTGGTAAAAAATAAAAATTAATTTCGTGAGCATAGAAGTTTCTGTTTTTTTCAGCAAGATCAAACAACTATCATCCAAGAAGATCATAAAGGCTTTACTTGGCACAAACACTAATTAAAAAATAAAAAACACAATCATAACACTAGCATAATTGTGTTAACACACAAAAATAGGAAGCAAAAGCAAAAATAAATTCTATTCATTGGGTTGCCTCCCAACAAGTGCTATAGTTTTACGCCCTTAGCTAGGCATAAAGCAAGGATCTAAGTTTTGTCATCCTTGTCCTTAACCTTCTTAGATGTGTTTTCATCATGGTGTTTTGTGAACACAACATAAAACATATCATCCATATAAGCCTTAGCATTCCTATGTAGATGTTCATCATACCCTTTTTGATTTCCCACAATAATCCAAGAGTAATGTTGATTAACATTATTGAAAACTTGTTGGATTATATCTAGAACGGGGACTTCCTTTTTGAGATTCTCATCAAAGATTTTATTATCCCCCAGCAAGTGTCTTAAAGCATAATCACTATTGTAGAGAATTTCATCTATCACAGGGTTTTCACGATTCATACCATAAAAAATCAAAGATTTCCCTAGCTTCCCGTATTATGTAATCAAATTCATTCATAAGGACAAGAGTGGCCAACTTTTTAGCTCTACGACTCTTTATATTGGGAAGCTCAAAAAACAATCTTTGCAAAGTAGGATGGGTATGAATAAATTTATTTTCAAGTTTCAGAACTAGTGCTGAAATAGCATCCGCATAAGATCTAGTAGTTTTAAGTATAGGAGCATCATCAAGACTCAAATTTCCCACACAACTGAAAAATTCATGGATACGTTCTTTTCCCATAACGTTCCCTTGCCCCAAGATAAAAGTTTTAGCATCCAGATTGCCCATACGTCCAATCTTAGGAGTTAGGACATCATCTATTGGTGCCATACCAAAATCACTCAGGATTGCAAGCAAAGGATAGATCTGGCGAGAAAACGGCGAACGGAAAAGAGAGGCGAATAAAATGGCAAGTTTTTGTGAAGTGGGGGAAAGGAAAACGAGAGGCAAATGGCAAATAATGTAAATTGCGAGGAGATGAGATTTGTGATTAGGAACCTGGTATATGTTGAAGATCCTCCCTAGCAACGGTGCCAGAAATTCCTTTTGATGTCGCTTGACGCTACATCGGTATTTCCCCAAAGAGGAAGGGATGATGCAGCACAGCGGCGGTAGGTATTTCCCTCAGATATGAAACCAAGGTTATCGAACTAGTAGGAGAACCAAGCAACACAACGTAAACAACCCTTGCACACAAATAACAACCACTCGCAACCCGACGTGTTAAAGGGGTTGGCAATCCTTTCGGGTAATAGCGCCAGAAGCGGTGCACGGATGGGAGAAAGTTGTAATAGATTAAATAAATAGATCGCAAATAAAATAAAGTGCAGCAAGGTATTTTTGGGTTTTTGGATTAATAGATCTGGAAATAAATGCAAGAGAAAAGTAGATCGCAAAGGTAAATATATGAGAAGAAAGACCTAGGGGCCATAGGTTTCACTAGTGGCTTCTCTCGAGAAAAATAGCAAACAGTGGGTGAACAAATTACTGTTGGGCAATTGATAGAACTTCAAATAATTATGACGATATCCAGGCAATGATCATTATATAGGCATCACGTCCAAGATTAGTAGACCGACTCCTGCCTGCATCTACTACTATTACTCCACACATAGACCGCTATCCAGCATGCATCTAGTGTATTAAGTTCATGGAGAAATGGAGTAATGCAATAAGAACGATGACATGATGTAGACAAGATCTATCTATGTAGAGATAGACCCCATCATTTTATCCTTAGTAGCAACAATACATACATGTCGTTTCCCTTTTTGTCACTGGGATCAAGCACCGTAAGATCAAACCCACTACAAAGCACCTCTTCCCATTGCAAGATAAATAGATCAAGTTGGCCAAACAAAACCCAAATATCGGATAAGAAATACGAGGCTTTAAGCAATCATGCATATATGATATCAAAGAAACTCTTCTTTCTCTTCTTTCTTTCTTTCCTTCTTTCTTTCTTTCTCTTTTCTGGTCTTACCTCAAGCCCTTAAGACATTGTGTCCTTTCCCTTTCTTTTATTTAATAAAAGTTGCAGTGGGGTTTTACCCTACTGTTTATAGTCAAAAAAAAGAGATCAAAGAAACTCAAATAACTTTCATGGATATAAAAAGATATATCTGATCATAAACTCAAAGTTCATCGGATCCCAACAAACACACCGCAAAAGAGTTACATCATATGGATCTCGAAGAGACCATTGTATTGAGAATCAAGAGAGAGAGAGAGATGAAACCATCTAGCTACTAACTACGGAACCGAAGGTCTACAAAGAACTACTAACGCATCATCGGAGAGGCACCAACGGAGGTGGTGAACCCCATCCGAGATGGTTTCTAGATTGGATCTGGTGGTTCTGGACTCTGCGGCGGCTGGATGAATATTTTGTCGGCCCCCCTAGGGTTCTGGGATTTTTTGGGTATTTATAGAGCAAACAGGCGGTCCGGCGGGCACCCGAGGTGGGCACAGCCCACCTGGGCGCGCCTGGGCCTCCTGGCGCACCCTGGTGGGTTGTGCCCCCCTCGGGGCACCCTCCCAAGCGCAGCCAGGGCCCGTTGTGTTCCTTCTGGCCCATAAAAATTCTTCATAAAGTTTCGTGGCATTTGGACTCCATGTGATATTGATTTTTGGTGATATAAAAAACACGGAAAAAACAGGAACTGGCAGTTGGCACTATGTCAATAGGTTATTACCAAAAAATGATATAAAATGACTATAAAATGATTATAAAACATCCAAGATTGATAATATAACAACATGGAACAATTAAAAATTATAGATATGTTGGAGACATATCACTTTGTAGGATGATTGTCTCTTTAGTTGCAGTGTATGTAGCACTCATGATGTATTTAATGGCTATGACATGAGCACTTTGCTGAAAACTAGTAATGAATGAAACCTGTGTAGCAGGTTGGGCGTAGTGTTGTGAACATCTAATGATTTCTATTAACGAAAATCAGGGGTACCCCCTTTTGCTCATAAATAAATAAATAGCAGAGGCCATTTTGGTAATAAATAAATAAATTAGCAGAGGCCCTGTCGGGTCAGCTTTGTTCCCATTCGAAGACGTCGAGCAAATTGCAGTCCAACAACAAACTATGTCATCAAATTCAAGTTTCGCAGCCAAATATGAGTACAACTAAACAACAACGTCATCATGTTTTAGTCGTCATAGAATCACCAAACACAAATCAACATATATAACAAGTGATGTTCTCGTAGTAAAATACTAAACAACACATTCATCAGGTTTTAGTTGTCATAGCAAAGACAATTTCACATAGTAGATAAAAAACGTCTTTTGACAGGCAAATACGACAAAAGCAATCTAATCATCATCTGCAGTAGCAACATCAACATCTTTGCCATGTGTATCAGTCTGAATTGTAATTCCCCACAGTGTCATCTTCTTCTTCATCCTCAATGTCCTCGAACGTTGGCTTCTTCTTGATCAACTCTTGTATGTCCACAACACGACAGGCAATCTTTTCGTCAGCGTCATTGACGTGATGGTTCTCAAAGATATTAGGAACATCTATGAAATCTTATACATCAAGAGCAGTGTAAGCATCATCTTGTTGTGCAACTTCATTAAACGAATTCCTCTTCTCAAACCTTTGCAGTACTCTCTAGTCATCGCTACGTGCAAATGTGTCTTCCAAGAAAAATATTTGTGTTGCTTGATTGCCAAAATAAAAGGCTCGTTCATCTAGTACGCCGCCTTGACATTGATGGATTTGAAATAATCACCAGCTTTGGGTTTTGCGATCCTGGAAAACGGGTTATACCAATGACAACACAATAGAACCACACACCGATGATCCTCGAAACTGGAGATATACTACAGCTGAACAATGTCTATTATGTTAGCATAGATTTCAGTTGTCTCTCTGTCATACGTATCTGTGCTCATGATGGCACGGTTTTGTGTCTTCCCGCCTTTGTCGCGTGCAAGGGTGTTGTAGCGCACATCTCCAACAATGCAAGATTCATAATGTCTTACCCGAGTATTAGGACCTATTTCTAGTGCGTAAAGGGCATCATCAACTGCTTTCCCATCCTCCCGAATCTTCTTAATCTATGGTTAGAAAATAGACAAGCTGATCATCTTATGTACTCAATATATTAAAAAATTGACAGTGCAATTCAAAAGCTTACATGGCTCTTGAACCATTTCGCAAATACTGCCATAACCAGTTTGTCAATGTTTCTTGGATTTGCGGCAGTAACTCCTTTTTGTAGATGTTGCACAACATAGTGATCGCGTCAAACATCTAAATATATAAGGATGTGCTGCAAGTTTAGTAGATTACGATGTATAAGCTCCAGTACTTAGCACTTACTTGATATAAGGTAGTATCTCAGGACAGTTATTCAACACATACCAAACCATTTTGTCCAAATATTTAGGTTTGTCCTCTTGTCGACTCTTCCCTGTAACTCGAACAGAATAATCAAAAACATTGAGCCCGGGATTGTCTTCACCCACCTCTTTGCTAAGCTGATTGGCTGTTTCAATGTATTTTGAGCAGAATGTCAACGCTTCTGTAGCAATGTAGGCCTCTGCAATGGAACCCTCGGGTCTAGCTCTATTCCTAACATAGCCCTTGAAAGTGCCTAGCCGCCTTTCAATAGGGTACATTCAGCCATACTGTACTGGACCTCTAAGTAGTGCCTCATCAGGTAGATGAACAGCCAAATGCACCATCACATCAAAGAAGGCTGGAGGGTATATCTTCTCAAGGTTGCATAGGATAGTTGGTATCTTGTATCTAAGATGCTCCAAAGCATCTACCCTGATATTTCTACTGTAGAGTTCCCCGAAGAATTGTCCCAACTCTACAACTGCTCTGTATAAGTCAGGGCGGCCGAATCCTCTAAGGATAACATGTAAAACCCTTTGAAGTAGGACGTGGCAGTCATGAGTTTTCAACCCTTGTACCTTGTTTCCATCTTCACTGGATCTCCTTTCAGGGTTGGAAGCAAATCCATGTGGGAATCTCACACGTGACAGGACCTCGCAGAATTCTTTTCTTTTTACCTTGTCCAAGACGTACACAACCGGTGCCATATCTCGTGGTTTACCTTCATCTTCCACCTGCAAATCCTTTATGATACCAAGGTGTGTCAAATCAATCCTAGATTTTAAGGTATCTTTCGTCTTGCCTTCAATATTAAGAAGTGTGCCGATAATGCTGTCACATATATTTTTCTTGATGTGCATCACATCAAGATTATGCCGCAGATCCAAATCTTCCCAATACTCCAAGTCCCACAAAGTGGACCTGCGGGTAAACAATAATCTCTCTTCTACCCTGACACGCTTCCTTTTCCCACTACAATTACCAGGATGGTTTCCTGGTGTAATATGCCTAACCTTCTCTAATTCCACTCACAACTCATCGGCGGCGAGCCTCTTTGGCGCATCACAGTTTTCATGCTTTGCATTGAGCACATGTCTTCGGTATTTTGTAGGATGCGGCTTGTCCTTGGCAAGGAAACATCGGTGTCCAATGTAACAGATCTTGCTAAGTATTGCGTATGACAGCGGATTCCTGTCACAATGAACACATGCATTGTAACCGTGTGTCATTCGCCCTGACATAGTGCCCAATGCCGGAAAATCATGGATGCACCAAATTATAACAGCACACAAAAATAAATCAGCTGGTGGGCTGCTATATGTGTCTCGAGTGAGAACACCCCTCCATAGCTGTTGAAGTTCCACCATAAGAGGCTCCATGAATAAATCAAACTCCTTTCCAGGACTTTTTGGACCTAGGATGAGCGGCCATCATGTAGTTTGTCATAGCCTGATTTTTGGCCCTTTATTTTTCTTTTGTTTTTCTAAGATTTTTGCTTGAGTTTTATCTTTCCGTGGCTATGTGGTCTGGAAACTGAAGAAGATGCCCTGTTCTTTCTTTCCAGAGTGGCTTGTTGATAAGTCTCCAACGTATCTATAATTTTTGATTGCTCCATGCTATATTATCTACTGTTTTGAATGTTTATGGGCTTTATTATACACTTCTATATCATTTTTGGGACTAACCTATTAACCCAGAGCCCAGTGCCAGTTTCTGTTTTTACCCTGTTTTAGGGTTTCGTAGAAAAGGAAAAATAAAATGGAGTCCAATTAACCTGAAACTTCACGGAACTCATTTTTGGAAGGAAAGAAGCCCAGAAGACTTGGAGTGCACGTCGGGGGATCTGCGAGGAGGTCACGAGGCAGGGGGGCGTGCCCTCCACCCTCGTGAGCCCCTCGTGGCCCCCCTGATGTACTTCTTCCGCCTATATATCTCCATATACCCTAAAAACATCCAGGAGCATAATAGATCGGGAGTTCCGCTGCCAGAAGCCTCCGTAGCCACCGAAAACCAATCTAGACATGTTCCGGTGATGTCTACTACACAACCTTCTTCTTGTAGACGTTGTTGGGCCTCCAAGTGCAGAGGTTTGTAGGACAGTAGCAAATTTCCCTCAAGTGGATGACCTAAGGTTTATCAATCCGTAGGAGGCGTAGGATGAAGATGGTCTCTCTCGAGCAACCCTGCAACCAAATAACAAAGAGTCTCTTGTGTCCCCAACACACCCAATACAATGGTAAATTGTATAGGTGCACTAGTTCGGCGAAGAGATGGTGATACAAGTGCAATATGGATGGTAGATAAAGGTATTTGTAATCTGAAAATATAAAAACAGCAGGGTAACTAATGGTAAAAGTGAGCGTAAACGGTATTGCAATGCGTTGAAACAAGGCCTAGGGTTCATACTTTCGCTAGTGTAAGTTCCCTCAACAATGATAACATAATTGGATCACATAACTATCCCTCAACATGCAACAAAGAGTCACTCCAAAGTCACTAATAGCGGAGAACAAACGAAGAGATTATGGTAGGGTATGAAACCACCTCAAAGTTATTCTTTCCAATCAATCCGTTGGGCTATTCCTATAAGTGTCACAAACAGCCCTAGAGTTCGTACTAGAATAACACCTTAAGACACAAATCAACCAAAACCCTAATTTCACCTAGATACTCCAATGTCACCTCAATATCCATGGGTATGATTATACGATATGCGTCACACAATCTCAGATTCATCTATTCAACCAACACAAAGGACCTCAAAGAGTGCCAAAAGTTCCTACTGGAGAATCACGACGAAAACGTGTGCCAACCCCTATGCATAGGTTCATGGGAGGAACCCGCAAGTTGATCACCAAAACATACATCAAGTGAATCACGTGGGTTCCCATTGTCACCAAAGATATGCACGGCAAGACATACATCAAGTGTTCTCAAATATTTAAAGACTCAATACGATAAGATAACTCCAAAGGGGAAACTCAATTCATTACAAGAGAGTAGAGGGGGGAAGAAACATCATAGGATCCAAATATAATAGCAAAGCACGCGATACATCAAGATCGTATCACCTCAAGAAAACGAGAGAGAGAGAGATCAAACACATAGCTACTGGTACATACCCTCAGCCCCGAGGGAGAACTACTCCCTCCTCGTCATGGAGAGCACCGGAATGATGAAGATGGCCACCGGAGAGGGATTGCCCCCTCCGGCAGGGTGCAGGAACGGGTCTAGATTGGTTTTTGGTGGCTACGGAGGCTTCTGGCGGCGGAACTCCTGATCTATTGTGCTCATGGATGTTTTTAGGGTATATTGAGATATATAGGCGGAATAAGTACGTCAGGGGGGCCACGAGGGGCTCACGAGGGTGGAGGGCGCGCCCCCTGCCTTGTGACCTCCTCGCAGATCCCCCGACATGCACTCCAAGTCTTCTGGGCTCCTTTCCTTCCAAAAATGAGTGCCGTGAAGTTTCAAGTCAATTGGACTCCGTTTGATTTTCCTTTTCTTCGAAACCCTAAAACAGGGTAAAAACAGAAACTGGCACTGGGCTTTGGGTTAATAGGTTAGTCCCAAAAAGAATATATAAAAGTGTATAATAAAGCCCATAAACATTCAAAACAGTAGATAATATAGCATGGAGCAATCAAAAATTATAGATACGTTGGAGACGTATCAGCATCCCCAAGCTTAATTCCTGCTCGTCCTCGAGTAGGTAAATGCTAAAAACAGAATTTTTGATGCGGAGTGCTACTTGGCATAATTTCAATGTGATTCTTCTTAATTGCGGTATGAATATTCAGAACCATAAGATTCAAGACAAAAGTTCATATTGACATAAAAATAATAATACTTCAAGCATACTAACTAAGCAATTATGTCTTCTCAAAATAACATGGCCAAAGAAAGTTCATCCCTACAAAATCATATAGTTTAGTCATGCTCCATTTTCGTTACACAAGAATGCTCTCATCATGCACAACCCCGATGACAAGCCAAGCAATTGTTTCATACTTTAGTAATCTCAAACTTATAAACTTTCACGCAATACATGAGCACGAGCCATGGATATAGCACTATGGGTGGAATAGAATATAATGAGGGGGTTATGTGGAGAAGACAAAAAAGGAGAAAGTCTCACATCAACGAGGCTAATCAATGGGCTATGGAGATGCCCATCGATTGATGTTAATGCAAGGAGTAGGGATTTCCATGCAACAGATGCACTAGAGCTATAAATGTATGAAAGCTCAACTAAAGAAACTAAGTGGGTGTGCATCCAACTTGCTTGCTCACGAAGACCTAGGGCACTTGAGGAGGCCCATTGTTGGAATATACAAGCCAAGTTCTATAATGAAAATTCCCACTAGTATATGAAAGTGATAACTCAAGAGACTCTCTATATGAAGAACATGGTGCTACTTTGAAGCACAAGTGTGGAAAAAAGGATAGTAGCATTGCCCCTTTTTATTTTTTTATATTTTTTTGGGCCTTCTTTTTTTTTTCTTTGGCCTTTCTCTTTTTTTGGGACAATGCTCTATTGAATGATGATCATCACACTTCTATTTATTTACAACTCAATGATTACAACTCGATACTAGAACAAAGTATGACTCTATATGGATGCCTCCGGCGGTGTACTGGGATATGCAATGAATCAAGAGTGACAAGTATGAAAGAATTATGAATGGTGGCTTTGCCACAAATACTATGTCAACTACATGATCATGCTAGCAATATGACAATGATGAATGTGTCATGATGAACGGAATGATGGAAAGTTGCATGGCAATATATCTCAGAATGGCTATGGAAATGCCATAATAGGTAGGTATGGTGGCTGTTTTGAGGAAGATATAAGGAGGTTAATGTGTGACAGAGCGTATCATAGCACGAGGTTTGGATGCACCGGGAAGTTTGCGCCAACTCTCAATGTGAGAAAGGGCAATGCACGGTACCGAAGAGGCTAGCAAGAATGGAAGGGTGAGAGTGCGTATAATCCATGGACTCAATATTAGTCACAAAGAACTCACATACTTATTGCAAAAATCTACAAGTCATCAAAAACCTCGGTACTACGCGCATGCTCCTAGGGGATAGATTGGTAGGAAAAGACCATCGCTCGTCCCGGATCGCCATTCATAAGGAAGAAAATCAAATAACACCTCATGTTTCAAATTTGTTACATAACGTTTACCATACGTGCATGCTACGGGACTTGCGAACTTCAGCACAAGCATTTCTCAATTTCACAACTACTCAACTAGCACGACTTTGATATTATTACCCCCATATCTGAAAACAATCATCAAGCATCAAACTTCTCTTAGTATTCAACACACTCATAAGAAAGTTTTATTATTCTTGAATACCTAGCATATTAGGATTTTAAGCAAATTACCATGCTATTAAGACTCTCAAAATAACCTAAGTGAAGCATGAGAGTTCATCTATTTCTTCAAAATAAAACTACCACCATGCTCTAAAAGATATAAGTGAAGCACCAGAGCAAATGACAAACTACTCCAAAAGATATAAGTGAAGATCAATGAGTAGTTGAATAATTATGCAACTATGTGAAGACTCTCTAACATTTAAGAATTTCAGATCTTGGTATTTTATTCAAACATCAAGAAAAACTAAATAAAATGACATTCTAAGAATGGCAAACATCATGTGAAGAAGCAAAAACTTAGGATCAACCGATACTAACCGATAGTTGTTGAAGAAGAAAGGTGGGATGCCAACCGGGGCATCCCCAAGCTTAGATACTTGAGACTTCTTGAAATATTATCTTGGGGTGCCTTGGGCATCCCCAATATTGAGATTTTGTGTCTCCTTAATTCCTCTCATATCAAGGTCTCCCTAAATCTCAAAAGCTTCATCCACACAAAACTCAACAAGGACTCGTGGGATAAGTTAGTATAAGCCATTGCCAAAACCTTATCATACTCTACTGTAGAAAATCCCTAAAATTATTATTCAACATTGCATACTAAATGCCTCTGCATATTTAATAGTCCTATCCTCAAATAGAATCATTAAAGAAGCAAACATATGCAAACAATGCAAACATAACAACAATCTGCCTAAACAGGATAGTCTGTAAAGAATGCTGCAACATCCATACTTCCCTAGCTCCAAAAATTATGAAAGAAAATTCCCACTGTAGTAAATTTATCAGAGCTTAATATGCAAAAAGTTTCAACATTTTATCACATTCTGACTTTTCTAGGGAATTATTGCAACAGCGGTAAACTTTCTGTTTTCAAACAGCAACATGTATACTTGTAACATAGGCATAGTAAAGGCTATCAATGCAATTTTTATTGAAATAAAAGATGCAAAACATTGTTATAAATAACAGAAAGCAAATCTTAACAAAATAAATTGACGCTCCAAGCAAAACACATATCATGTGGCGAATAAAAATATAGCTCCAAGTAAGGTTACCGATGAACGAAGACGAAAGAGGGGATGCCTTCCGGGGCATCCCCAAGCTTAGGCCCTTGGCTATCCTTGAATATTACCTTGGGGTGCCTTGGTAATCCCCAAGATTAGGATCTTTCCACTCCTTATTCCATAGTCCATCGAATCCTTACCCAAAACTTGAAAACTTCACAACACAAAACTTAACAGAAAACTCGTAAGCTCCGTTAGCGAAAGAAAACAAAACACCACTTCAAGGTACTGTAATGAACTCATTCTTTATTTATATTGGTGTTAAACTTACTGTATTATAACTTCTATATGGTTTATAAACTATTTTACTAGCCATAGATTCATCAAAATAAGTAAACAACACATGAAAAACAGAATCTTTCAAAAACAGAACAGTCTGTAGTAATCTGGATCAAACGTATACTTCTGGAACTCATAAAATTCTTAAATAAATTGATGGACCTGTGGAATTTGTCTGTTAATCATCTGAAAAAAGAATTAACTAAATATCTCTCTCCAAATAAAAATGGAAGCAATTCTCGTGAGCGCTAAAGTTTCTGTTTTTGACAGCATGATCAACAAGACTTTCCCCAAGTCTTCCCAAAGGTTCTACTTGGCACAAACATTAATTAAAAGCATAAAAACACATCTAAAAAGAGGCTAGATGAATTATTTATTAATAAACAGGAACAAAAATCAAGGAACTAAAATAAAATTGGGTTGCCTCCCAACAAGCGCTATCGTTTAATGCCCCTAGCTAGGCACGATGGTTTCAATGATGCTCATATAGTAGATAAGAATTGTAACATAAAGAGAGCATCATGAAGAATATGACTAGAACATTTAAGTCTAACATACTTCCTATGCATAGGGATTTTGTGAGCAAACAACTTATGGGAACAATAATCAACTAGCATAGGAAGGTAAAACAAGCATAACTTCAAAACTTTAAGCACATAGAGAGGAAACTTGATATTATTGCAATTCCTACAAGCATATGTTCCTCCCTCATAATAATTTTCAGTCGCATCATGAATGAATTCAACAATATAACCAGAACCTAAAGCATTCTTTTCATGATCTACAAGCATAGAAAAATTACTACTCTCCACATAAGAAAATTTCTTCTCATGAATAATAGTAGGAGCAAACTCAACAAAATAACTATCATGTGATTGAAAATTAAGATCAAGATGAAAAGTTTCATGGTTATCATTATTCTTTAAAGCATACGTGTCATCACAATAATCATCATAGATAGGAGGCATGCTTTCATCATAGTAAATTTTCTCATCAAAGCTTGTGGGACAAAAAATATCATCTTCATCAAACATAGCTTCCCAAAGCTTGTGGCTTTGCATATCATTAGCATCATAGATATTCAAGGAATTCATACTAACAACATTGCAATCATGCTCATCATTCAAATATTTAGTGCCAAACATTCTATGTAATTCTTCTTCTAGCATTTGAGCACAATTTTCCTTTCCATCATACTCATGAAATATATTAAAAAGATGAAGCGTATGAGGCAAACTCAATTCCATTCTTTTTGTAGTTTTCTTTTATAAACTAGACTAGTACTAAGACAAGAAACTAAAAGACTCGATTGCAAGATCTAAAGATATACCTTCAAGCACTCACCTCCCCGGCAACGGCGCCAGAAAAGAGCTTGATGTCTACTACACAATCTTCTTCTTGTAGACGTTGTTGGGCCTCCAAGTGCAGAGGTTTGTAGGACAGTAGCAAATTTCCCTCAAGTGGATGACCTAAGTTTTATCAATCCGTAGGAGGCGTCGGATGAAGATGGTCTCTCTCGAGCAACCCTGCAACCAAATAACAAAGAGTCTCTTGTGTCCCCAACACACCCAATACAATGGTAAATTGTATAGGTGCACTAGTTCGGCGAAGAGATGGTGATACAAGTGCAATATGGATGGTAGATAAAGGTATTTGTAATCTGAAAATATAAAAACAGCAGGGTAACTAATGATAAAAGTGAGCGTAAACGGTATTGCAATGCGTTGAAACAAGGCCTAGGGTTCATACTTTTGCTAGTGTAAGTTCCCTCAACAATGATAACATAATTGGATCACATAACTATCCCTCAACATGCAACAAAGAGTCACTCCAAAGTCCCTAATAGCGGAGATAGAACAAAGAGATTATGGTAGGGTATGAAACCACCTCAAAGTTATTCTTTCCAATCAATCCGTTGGGCTATTCCTATAAGTGTCACAAATAGCCCTAGAGTTCGTGCTAGAATAACACCTTAAGACACAAATCAACCAAAACCCTAATGTCACCTAGGTACTCCAATGTCACCTCAAGTATCCGTGGGTATGATTATACGATATGCGTCACACAATCTCAAATTCATCTATTCAACCAACACAAAGGACCTTAAAGAGTGCCCCAGAGTTCCTATCGGAGAATCACGACGAAAACGGGTGCCAACCCCTATGCATAGCTTCATGGGCGGAACCCGCAAGTTGATCACAAAAACATACATCAAGTGAATCACGTGGTATCCCATTGTCACCACAGATATGCACGGCAAGACATACATCAAGTGTTCTCAAATCTTTAAAGACTCAATCTGATAAGATAACTCCAAAGGGGAAACTCAATTCATTACAAGAGAGTAGAGGGGGGAAGAAACATCATAGGATCCAAATATAATAGCAAAGCTCGTGATACATCAAGATCGTATCACCTCAAGAAAACGAGAGAGAGAGATCAAACACATAGCTACTGGTACATACCCTCAGCCCCGAGGGAGAACTACTCCCTCCTCGTCATGGAGAGCACCGAGATGATGAAGATGGCCACAGGAGAGGGATTGCCCCCTCCGGCAGGGTGCCGGAACGGGTCTAGATTGGTTTTTGGTGGGTTCGGAGGCTTCTGGCGGCGGAACTCCCGATCTATTGTGCTCACGGATGTTTTTAGGGCATGTGGAGATATATAGGCGGAATAAGTACATTAGGGGGGCCACGAGGGGCTCACGAGGGTGGAGGGCGCGCCCAGGGGGGTGAGCACGCCCCCCTGCCTCGTGACCTCCTCGCAGATCCCCCGACATGCACTCCAAGTCTTCTGGGCTTCTTTCCTTCCAAAAATGAGTGCCGTGAAGTTTCAGGTCAACTGGACTCCGTTTGATTTTCCTTTTCTTCGAAACCCTAAAACAGGGTAAAAACAGAAACTGGCACTGGGCTCTGGGTTAATAGGTTAGTTCTAAAAATGATATAAAAGTGTATGATAAAGCCCATAAACATTCAAAACAGTAGATAATATAGCATGGAGCAATCAAAAATTATAGATACGTTGGAGACGTATCATCCGGCACCCTGCCGGAGGGGGCAATCCTTCTCCGGTGTCCATCTTCATCATCGCGGTGCTCTCCATGACAAGGAGGGAGTAGTTCTCCCTCGAGGCTGACGGTATGTACTAGTAGCTATGTGTTTGATCTCTCTCTCTCATGTTCTTGAGATGATACGATCTTGATGTATCGCGAGCTTTGCTATTATATTTGGATCCTATGATGTTTCTTCCCCCCTCTACTCTCTTGTAATGAATTGAGTTTCCCCTTTGAAGTTATAATATCGGATTGAGTCTTTAAAGATTTGAGAACACTTGATGTATGTCTTGCCGTGCATATCTGTGGTGACAATGGGATGTCACGTGATTCACTTGATGTATGTTTTGGTGATCAACTTGCGGGTTCCGCCTATGAACCTATGCATAGGGGTTGGCACACGTTTTCGTTGTGATTCTCTGGTAGAAACTTTGGGGCACTCTTTGAGGTCCTTTGTGTTGGTTGAATAGATGAATCTGAGATTGTGTGACGCATATCGTATAATCATACCCACGGATACTTGAGGTGACATTGGAGTATCTAGGTGACATTAGGGTTTTGGTTGATTTGTGTCTTAAGGTGTTATTCTAGTACGAACTCTAGGGCTGTTTGTGACACTTATAGGAATAGCCCAACGGATTGATTGGAAAGAATAACTTTGAGGTGGTTTCATACCCTACCATAATCTCTTCGTTTGTTCTCCGCTATTAGTGACTTTGGAGTGACTCTTTGTTGCATGTTGAGGGATAGTTATGTGATCCAATTATGTTATTATTGTTGAGGGAACTTGCACTAGCGAAAGTATGAACCCTAGGCCTTATTTCCACACATTGCAATACCGTTTACGCTCACTTTTATCACTTGCTACCTTGCTGTTTTTATAATTTCAGATTACAAATACCTTTATCTACTATGCATATACCACTTGTATCACCATCTCTTTGCCGAACTAGTGCACCTATACAATTTAGCATTGTATTGGGTGTGTTGGGGACACAAGAGACTCTTTGTTATTTGGTTGTAGGGTTGCTTGAGAGAGACCATCTTCATCCTATGCCTCCCACGGATTGATAAACCTTAGGTCATCCACTTGAGGGAAATTTGCTGCTGTCCTACAAACCTCTGCACTTGGAGGCCCAACAACGTCTACAAGAAGAAGGTTGTGTAGTAGACATCACTTGTCATCCTCAAAACCTTCCCAAGACCTTTCCATTTTCATCCTAGCCCAACCCCAATATTCTTTTGCTAGGGAATATTCCTTTTTTTCTATTAAAGGAATAACCCTGCCTGCCCTAGGTTGTGAAGCAACCTATATTTCTATCACTCCTAAAATTCCCAAATAATTCTCATAAACTTTTTGGGTCATATATTCATCAAATATGGCAAAACTTTTCATTGCCATGTTCAAAATTAATTCCCAAATATTCCTTTCCTATTCTGTCCTAAATGGCACATTGAGAAGCAAGTGCTATTTATCTTTTCTCAGTTGACCCCAAACTTTTTTGGACATCTTTTTTGGTCCAAATAATTGCCTAATGCCAAAATTCAACTTCAATTGCCTAGCCAATCTGCCTTAGTTATTTTTCACAGTCCCTGTCTGAGGGAAGCCTTAGTGAAGGAAGTACTAGCCAAGGTTATCCAAATAAGTTGAAATTTTGCACACTCCTTCATGTGCTCATATCATCACCCTCGTCTAATTGTAAGCTTCCCCCAATCATCTATGTGAGCACAGCCTCAAATCTTTGATTCTGTTAATATTTCCAGGTTGTGAAGCAAGCATATTTTATATTGCTTCATTAATTCTGACAAATTACCAGATCATGCTCCTACACAAATAACATCTCTCACCGAATATGGGATCATTTACTTAAGCCATTCGATCACGAAAATTATTTCTAGATTTTGGACAAAGAGGATGTTTGTGAAACAAGTACATTTTGGTGAATCCAATTGGTATGAAATTTTTACAGCATCATTATATGTCCAAATCATAAATCGTTGCCAAATTTAAGCTCAAGTGGTTACTCCTAGAGAGTGTTACTTCATCATGACTTAATTCTGGACCAGTTTATGCAGTTGCAAAGCAAGTGCATTAAAAATTGTCCAAATCCCACCAAAATGCACAGGATTGGAGTCCTTCCTAATGTAAACACCCCAGACAACTCAATCAACCCTTAGCAATTATCTATTCATCACAGTGGTATGATCAAGTTTGATACAACAAACTTTAGAGCTCACTTACCATTTAACCACAAAGCCTTTCATCGAGCTACCACTGCAGTTGAAACCTCCCCTGGAAGAACTCCCCCCTAGACAACAATTGCCAGTCATTTAGCTCTTCTTGATGCCAGCTCAGGCAGTGACCATGGGTCATGCCAGCCAAACGCGCAATCTGGCGCCTCTGTCCTCTTCTCCCGCTCTCTGCTCGGCGTCTCAGCGAGCACGGGCATGTCCCTTAGCTTCCTCTCATCGTCGCCGTCCTCCTGGAGCCATCTCCCTCTTCGGAAGCCTTTTCGTCGGTGCTCGTCGCCGCGTGCCCACGGGTAAGCACTGCCGGCATGCATTAATGGCGCTTGACCGCTTCTCCCCTCGACCTCTTCTGCTCTGTGACCGCAGCAGCTTGTCCGCTCCCCTTTCGCCGCGTTCCCGCACCTCCCCATGATCGCTGCGCGTCGCCAGAGCCTTGGCCGAGCTCGTGCGATGGTGACCGGCTCGGGCACCTCGCCCCCACCTATAAATAGGCCACCCAAGCCCCTCCTCTCCTCACCAGTCGCCTCACCCACCTCCCAGTGCCCTCCCTAGCCTATATCCCAAGCTCGAAGGGCTCCCCTACCCGCCCTTGGCCGAAACCCATCCGCCAGCCACCGCCTAAATACCCTCGATGCTGAGCTCTTCTCTCCACCATACCACAACCAGAGGACTCCACCACCCCTCTAGAACCACTCCAGCACCCTCCCTCTCCTCCGGTGGCCTCTGGCCATGATCCCCATCTTCAGCCGAACCACTCATCCTCCCCTCCCAAGCTAGTTGTTGCTCTTGTCCTCCTCGGTGTCCGTGTCCAGCCGGAACGGAGGCGGCCTCTCACGAGCCTGCCGGTGGTCGCAGCGCCCCAAACGGTGGCCCGAGACGGCCAAGCAAGCGTCGGCGCCGGGGACCTCCTCTTCTCTGCGAGCCGACATCGGGAGGAAGAAGAGAATAGAAGGGAGAGAGAGAAAGAGGAGTGGGACCCACCTGGCAGCGAGACAAGGCCTCGGCCCCGCCTCTGCCAGCGTGGCAAGTGGAAGCGTAATCCCCTCAAATACGCTTTCGTTTCAGTGAAAGCATAAACTACTGCGGCTTCAGCCAAAAATACGCCTTCACTGTCCCAAAAGCGTAGTTCCTAGAATGCGCTTTCAGTTTTTCTGTTTTGGCCCAGTCTGTAAAACTTCTATTATAGATAGGCCCTAGCAGAAAACCCCTCCTAACTTTTTGCTCGAAAGTCCAATTGAGGTGAATCCAATGCTCACATCTTAGTCTCGTCGAGCCCGTTCTGTTCCCATCATTTTCACTATGATTTGACACACTAGAAATGACTAGTTTGCCCTTGCCCTTATCTAGCACCCTCCGAGAGAGAATCTTTTCTGGCGAATCTTTTTGTGGCTTCACCGCACTTCTCCCCGAAGCCTTCTTTATCCCCAGGCAAGCCACAACCAGCATTTGCATGATAGCCATGCAGTAGCATTGGTTTTCAACTTGCATCATTAATAACTGTATGTTTGTTTTGCTACTGCGGTCGTTATTTCGGTTATGCTTATGGATCGATGGTTACCATCATGCTATGTTTTCTTGCACTCTGTTACCATGTTCTACCTGCTAGTATTACTTCCATATTGGCCATGCTTGGTAGTAGTACATGTTGGGTTGGTCATGTTCTTCGGTGCATGACTGTCGTCGGTTACCGAGTACCATTGATATGCATTGTTCCTTCGTTGTTAGTTGGTTAAGTGTTCACTCAGTAATGTTATTGATGTGTTCTTGCCTGGTATTTATTATTGATGCTAGTGGTCATGTTATGCTATGAGTAGTTTCATACTTGTGATATTCATGCTTGTCATTATATCATGCTCAGTTGGATATGATTCATTGTTGATATGGTTGATAGTTATGTTGCACCCCATGCTTGTATCATGCTCGTCATTGTTATTGAATCATGTTATTTTATCATGGCTCAGCATATTGCATTCATGTTTAACTGGATTAAATTGAACTTGAACAACTGTTGGATGAGTCATGGTGCCACTATATCGAGCTGACTAGTGCAACCACATTTGCCTTTTATGGGGAGGTCCTAACTGGGTCTATTGTCATGCCTCTCGCCGGTACCTCCAACGAGGGAAGGTTATGCACGGGCGCTACCTTGGCCGGGTAGGACGACATAAGCCTTGTGTGTCCGTAGTTGTTATAGCCGGCTTGTCCCCGTTTGGGACCATTTTTGTTTTGCCACGACGGTGGCCGTTGATGCCTTCGGTAGGCATGGGGCCACCTAGGAATTATCCCCGAGGGGAGTTGGTTGGAGTGGACGGGGGAGTGTCATGGTAGTAGGACGGTTTTGTCGGAACGCCGTTCGCCAACCCGAATGGCAGTGCGAGGCCATGGGTTCCGTGGTGTGGGTACAGTGTGCTACCTCTATAGAGTGTGTAATAAATCTATCGATAGCCGTGCCCGTGGATATGGGCCCAGTTCGTAGTTGGTCACACTGTGGGTCAACCGTAATAATAATGTGCTTAATAACAACCCTAGTTCAATGATGAGAAAGAGATTGGTTGTGATCGTGAGATGATCACCGTAGTATCGAGGATACCGAGTTGATGGATATTTATGGTATTATGCGAGAGTCAAGGGTAAAGATCAAGCTCCTTATGGTCATGTAATGATTACTATTGTATTGTTAATACCAAGCTTGATTGGATCCTGAGATGATCGTGCGATGTCATTGATGGTTACGAGGTAACCCGAACAAAGCAAGTTGGTGCATGATAACATCATCATGTTGCATGATAATGTTATCATGTTTATCTGTTCATGCCATGCTCGTATTGTTCTAGCTGTATCATGTTGTTCATGCCATGTTGTTCTGATAGTATCATGTTACTCCTTGTTAACCTGTAATTGCCATGTTGTTGTCTATCTTGATTGCTTTGGTTGCGATGAGCTTGCAAGTACATTCAATGTACTGACCTAGCGTGTCATGCCAGTTTGCAGGTCATGCTAGATTTGATTGCTTGTTTGTCATGGATCCCTTTTTTGCGAGCTAGGATAAGCGTTCCAGCCAGAGTCCATGCAGAGTGGAGTTCATCACCGTCGTCGTTGTTCCACTGCCAGTAGTTATTCCGCTGCTTTGTGTTGTTCTGCTGCTTGCATGGAGCAACTGTGGCAGGCGTAGTGTCGCCACACCGATGTAATCCCCTTGTATCCATATAGCTTTTTAATAAAGAGCTGATTTGTTCTATGCTAAGTAGTGCCATTTTCCAGAAGACTTCTCCTCGATCTCTGGGATGGAATACGGGGCGTTCCGGTTTCTCTAAGCCGGGGTGCCACATAGTTTGATTCTTTTGTGCAGACATTTGGAGGCATGTTGTAAGGGATAACAAGCACTGTCCACATGCTATATTTGGCGCTCTGGTGGCCAAATGGGTTAAATCCATCTGAAGCTAAGCCAAGTCTAATGTTTCTCGGGTCAACAACAAACTTTTTGTGTTTATGATTGAAGCTTTTCCACTCACTACCATGAGATGGATGGCTCATTACATTCTGATCTGTATACTCCTTGTTCCTAGAATGCCACAGTACATCCTCTCTTGTTTCAGCATCATGAAACAACCTCTGCAATCTTGGTATAATTGTAATATATCTCATAACATTATGAGGAATCCTCTTCACAGCATCACCATCTTTCCATCTTGATGATTTGCATTTCGGGCATTCACTTAAGTTGGTATAATCCTTCCGGAATAGAGCACAATTATTCTTACAAACATGGATCATATCATATCCAATTCCAACTGCACGAAGGAAATTCTTCATTTTATTGTAGGTGTGTGGCAGCTCACACGCATTTGGGAAAGATTTGCGGAAAGCAGCCAACATCGCATCGAATGATTTGTTGGTCATCCGCTCAGATGTCTTCACCTGAAGAAAGGTGACCATAGCTTAGAATACTGACAGCTTATTTCCTGGGGTGATAGCCATGTTGCATTGTTCCAACATGTGGGCCCACCATTTTTCTTCTGCAGGTGAAAGTTCACGAAATGCACGAGCATTTTGTAGCATTATTTCAATGTTGGTCAAACTCACTGGCTCCGCCACCACCACCTCCTCCTCCTCTTCCACCTGAGCATCAGGCAGATCAAGATGGTGATCTGCTGCTTCCACGTAGTCAGTAACATTGACGTTCACAACTTCACCACGATGAACCCACCTAGTATATGTGACCGACATCCCATACAAGTGTAGATGATTTTGCACAGTTGACTGGGGTCTTGTAACTGAATTCATTCAACTGCTACACGGGCAGAGCACATCTGATTTTGGACCGCCGTACTCTACTCGGATAAAGTTCATGAAGTTTTCAGCCCCTCGACATATGCAGCGAAGAATCTTTGAGTAGAAGTTATCCAAGTCCTGTCCATCTGTTAGACATACAAATTAGTTATTCTACTAGATATTACAGGAAAAACATATATGCTTTTTTATGAAGTCCAGAAAAAATACCTAGGTCGATGTCTAAAGCTATGGCAAGATCTTTGGACGAGCAGATCTAAGTAATGAAATATATGTAAAGCTAATTCAGCAAACAGATTTGAGTGCTAAATTATGGCGGGCTGTTTCAGCAGTCAATGAGGCCGTCGCACAAGGAAGAATTCATGGTACGCATCCGACAACCTCACTGGATATGCAAGTGAAGGAAACTAGTGGGGAATGCAAGAATCGACAAGTCTTGAGGAAAGACAATATTGAGACACCATCTTGGCAGTAGTTATCGAGGTCAGCCTCCTCACACCCGACAAAGTGAAATTATTAATCCAGTCAAGATCATGCATAATCTGTAATGAGATCTGTACAATCACACGTGAACCGGATAAATATCCCGAGACTCAAGACCAAAGTATGAATTGCAAGATATTGCACATGACAGTACTCAAGGCCGCGAAAATAGCCAAGGACATATAAGGCCCCACTCTTTCAGTTAAAGATCCAGATGAAGAAAATAATAATAAAGGAGCAAGACCAACAATACAGGTATGCAGGAGTATTGTGTGAACAATGCGGTATGAAGGCACAAGGCAGTCTTATTTCATATCAAGCACCATAAAGATATGCCTAAGCGGTATACTCAATTGTGGTAAGGACCTCATAGAGAGGCAACTAGCTCAGTCCACAGTATGCTCAGAACTGTTAGCATTGAATACCCAAGTCAGTCAAGTCCGACTCAAGGATAGCTTGATATATTGACCCCAATAACCATGCTAAAGTATCGCACGACCTACTATCCACATGAGAATGCCGGCAAGATGAAGAATCAGGGTATTAAATCACAAAGCATGTGCTCTCGCACATGGGAATAGATTAAAGAATAGCCTGGTGAGTGGGATTCTTTGCCAAGATCACCGCCAGTCAAGTCTGCAAATGTTATCATCAGGAGATGGTGCATTTTTCTATCAGTCATGTCAAGCGACAATCAAACCTTTGGTACAGATTGGATACTCAAGACGGTGAAGCGAGTCAAGATAAGTCAAAAACTCCTGCAAGATGTCAGAATCCATTAGAAGAACAGGTATGATTCACATCACTGTTTTGAACCCAGAAGCCATGCATATATATTCGAGCAACACGATGTCTGGATAGACGAGAGTCCTTGTTCCATGGGAAGATGTGTTCCCCACTCCATGGAATATTCTCGGTACTCGATACAGAATAATACTTCTCTTAAGGATTAATATCGAGAAGGACACCTATGTCAGTAATGATAATCTTTCGGACCTCAGCTAAGCCAACATATATGAAAGAAAATTTGAGTCAGTATGAACATGAACATATGAGGTAAGTCGTGTAAAAATGTCAAATACGGTGAAGCAAACCACCCCAGATCAAGGCATCAGTCAGATCAAATTCAGTGGGAACATTATCTGAGGGTAAATAGGAGAAACCCGATTTTAAAACGGGTTCTTCAAGTCAGAATATGTGCAAGGACAATATTTATTTAAGGGGGTAAGGTTTGTAACACCCTGGATTTTCCCTTTTCTTTTTCTGATTATTTTCTTGGATTTCTTGATTGGATTTGCTTTTCTATGGCTATGTGGTTCTGAAACTTGGGAAGATCATGTCTTCCTAGGTTTTATAGTGGCTTGTCATCCTCATCATCATCCCAAGATCATGTCATATTCATCCTTGACCTAATCCAATATTCTATTTTTGGGAATATTCCTTTTCTATTAAAGGAATAACCCTTTAAACCCTAGGTTGTGAAGCAACCTATCTTTCTGTCACTCCATATATCCCCAAATAATTCTCATAAATTGTTTGGGTCATATCTTGCTCAAATATGGCAAAATAGTTCATCGCCATGTTCAAAAATAATCCTCAAATAATTCTTTTCCTATTCTGCCATAAATGGCACTTTGCAAAGCAAGTGCTATTTATCTTTACTTGGTTGACTCCAAACTTTTTGGAAATCTTTTCCTGTCCATATAATTGCCCCATGCCAAAATTAAACTCAAGTTTCCTAGTAAATATTCTTGAGCTATTTTCCAAAGTTCCTATCCGAGGGAAGCCTGTGTGAAGGAAGTACAAGCTTGGAATATCCAAATGAGCTGAAATTTTGCAAGGTCCTTCATATGATCAAATCATCACTCTCCACCAAAGTTTAGCTCATGTAATCATCTTTGTGAGCCTAGCTCCAAATCTTGGTTTCTGGTTAGATTTTCAGTTTGTGAAGCAACCATATTTTATATTACTTCATTTAAGCTGAAAATTTACCAGGAGATTCTCCTATCCACATCAACTCTCTCCACCAAGTTTTGGCTCAATTCATTAATCCATTTGCCCTCTGTAATTTTCCATGTTTTTGTCCAAAGAAATGTTATATGAGGCAAGTGCTAGTTTGGCTACTCCAAATGGCATAACACTATTTGGGCATCTTCATATCTTCAAACCAATGGGTCATGCCCATTTTCAGCTCAATCCAATCAACTATGTGAGTGCACCTTCATGATCTTGATTTTGGACCAGATTATGCAGTTGTTAAGAAACCATGATAAATCTTGGTCCATTTCCCCTCTAACTTCATAGGATCATAGTCCTTCCTATCCTAAACACCCCAGACATCATGTTCAGCCCTTAGCATCTCCTTGTCGATCACAGTGACTTGATCAAGTTTGAGACAACAAACTTCAATGGATCATTACCACTTAACCACAGTGCCCCTGATCAAGTCATCACCTCATTTGTAACCTATCTTGGAGGGACTACACGCCAGACATGGTCGGCCCAGCCAGAACGCGCCGCTTACACCCGTGCACGCGGTGATCACGCTTGTGTCATGACTAATTGCGTGCTCTGGCTCATTCCGGCCACTATTCTCGTCCGCTCCCTCATCGTCTCGACGTCCAACCTTGTCCAAGAGCTCCCCTGTGCTTGTCTGCGTCATCCCGTGCTCGGGCCCCCTCCTGGTTTGCCATTAATGTGCTGCTAGCGCCATGCCCGTGCCGCGTCCAGCCGCTGTCCTCCATTAGAGCACTGCTCTAGCTCTCCCATGATGCTCTAGAGCCCTCCCTGTGGCTATATAAGAGTGCCTCGAGTCCTTCCGCAGCTCACCCACTCCTCCCTCGCCTCTCCCGGCCGCCGGAGTTGCCTCTCCTCGCCGGTTCTTCTTCGGTCATTGCGGACATCACTGGATTTCGTCTCGGTTCCGACCACCATTGGCCTCCCCATGCCTCCCCTCCACCTCCACCAAGTCCGCTCCTCCCCGCGGTTCGCCCGACAACCTTCCCCCTCGCCGGAGTGCCCACATCACCGGCAACCACCACCACTGCCTGCCTCCTGTCCTCCTCCTGGCTCTGCCCCTCCCCTCCACCCCACTCCTCCATGGTGTTGCCTTCTCCTCTGAATGAATACGCCTCGGCCTCCCGCACCCATAGGTGTTCGTCGCTCGGTCGGAGACGACCTGAGCTGGCCGGCCCCCAGACGCCCCTCTCCTCTGTTCTCCTCCTCTGTCCCGTGTGGGACAGGAGCGAGGAAGAAGACGACGAGTGCCTAGCCCCCCATGTCGTGTGGGCCCCGCCTGTAAGCGAGGCAAAGCCCGAGTCCAGGTACGTTAAGTAGAGACATATTCTTAAAAATATGTTTTCATCTCCGGAAAATGTATTTTCCTCTTTCAGCCCAAAATGTGCTTTATCAGCTTTGAAAGCATATTCTCTTCTAACTACAGCTCAAAATACACTTTCCTTTTGAGAAAACGTATTCGGCCGGAAGGCGCTTTCATTCTTTCCTCCAGGGGCCTGTTTGCTGAAAATTTGCACCGATAGGTCCCTAAACTTCCACCCTTCGTATCTTTTCGACCGTAACTCCGATCGAGGTGAAACCAATGCTCACTTCTTCGTCTCGTTGAGATCTTTGTGTTGGTAACATTTTCACTAAGTGGCCCCAGAGTGAAAATGACCATTTTCCCCTTGCTTCTAATCAGCCCCTTCCGAGAGAAAACCATCCGTTGTATCGTTCCGCGGTTTCACCGCACTTCTTCCCGGAGTCTCCGTCACCCCAGGCAAGCCACAACAGCTACTTGCATGATAGCCATGCAGTAGACATGGTTTCCACTTGAATATTTAATAAAAATTGCCTATTATCAGTCTACTTGTTTTCTACTACAACTGTCGTTGTTTCGGTTATGCTCGTGGTTTCATGTTCACTTTCATGCTATGTTGCGATGCATCTTGTTACCTTGTACTACTTGCTATTATTATTTTCTCATGTTATGCTTGGTAGTAGTAGTACATGCTGGTAGTAGTGATGTTCAGTCTGATGCATGTTTACCGTCTGTTATCCAATACCGTTGCTATGCATGTTCCGTTGCATCTAGTTGGTTACATGCTTACTTGGTAGTATTGGTATGTTCTTGCACGGTATTTATTTCCGACACTAGTATTCATGCTATGCTCATGGGTAATGTTATGTTTATGCTCATCGGTATGGCATGCTCATTTGGTTAAATGCTTCATCTTTGTTATGCTCGATGATTGTGTTGCACCTCCATGCATATGTTTA
Organism: Triticum urartu; assembly: GCF_003073215.2. NCBI lineage: Eukaryota > Viridiplantae > Streptophyta > Magnoliopsida > Poales > Poaceae > Triticum > Triticum urartu. The sequence continues at coordinate 94,851,017 of NC_053022.1, read as the reverse complement.
TATCATGCTCATGCATTGTAGTTGCATCATGTTATTTCATTATGGCTCAGCTTATGGCATTCAAGTTTAACCGGACAATAATGAAATTGAACAACTGTTGGCTGAGTCATGGTGCCACCAAATCGAGCTGACCAGTGCAACCACATTTGCCTTTTATGAGAAGGCCCTAATGCGGTATATTGTCATGCCTCTTGCCGGTGCCTCCAACTAGGGAAGGTTATGGGCGCGCACTAGCCTAATCAGGTAGGCGGACATAAGCCTTGTGTGCCTGTTGTTGTTGTTTTGGTACCGGGTCCCCGTTTGGGATCATTTATGTTTGGCCACGATGATGGCGTTGGATGTCACAGGTTGACATCAGGGACACCCATGGCTTAGCCCAAAGGGGAGTTGGTCGGAGTGGCCGGGAGAGTGTCATGGCAATGCGTTGGTTCTGTCGGAATGTCGTTGGTCCACCCAAATGGGGGTTCGGGGCCATGGATTCCAATGTGTGGGTACAGTGTGCTAACCTCTATAGAGTGTGTGTCCAATCTATTGATAGCCGCACCCGCAGATATGGGCAGTTCATAGTCGGTCACACTATGAGCCAACAATAATAATAACTTGATTAATAATAAACCCGATTCAATGATGAGAAAGAGATTGGTTGTGATCGAGAGAGGATCACGGAGGTATCATGGATACCGAGGTTGGTTGATATTTATGGGATCGAGAGAGGATCACGGAGGTATCGTGGATATCGATGTTGGCAAGTTGATGCATGAGATGGTTACGAGATAACCGCTGAGCAGGAGTAAGTTGGTGCATGATAACAGTTAACTTGGTGCATGTAGTATCATGCTATGTTTGTTCTAGCCGTATCTTGTTCAGTTTGTGCATGCCATGTATCATGTTCATTAACTTGCTAATGCTATGCTGTTGTTTGTCTTGACTACTTTTGGTTAAATGTGAGCTTGCAAGTACATTCAATGTACTGACCTGGAGTGTCATGCCAGTTTGCAGGTCGTGGCTGGTTGCTTGCTTGTTTGGTATGGTTCCCGTGTTTGCGAGCTAGGATAAACGTTCCAACCAGAGTCCCTGCGGATTGGAGTCCATCATCGTCGTTCGTTGTTCCGCTGCTAGTAGAGTTTCCGTTGCTTGCATAGAGCAACTGTGTTTGGTGTAGCATCATCGTGCCAGTGTTATTCATTGTAATATCGGAGACCTTGTATTCGTATTTGTGTTGTAATAGAGCTGGTTTGTTCTATGCTAAGCAGTGCTGTATTCCAGAAGACTTCACCTCGATCTCTGGGCTGGAATATGGGGCGTTCTGGTTTCTCTGAGCCGGGTGCCACAGCCCCCTACTGTAGTTATTTGCTCTAGTATTTTTTTATATTCCAAAATAATTCTCCATAAATTTTCAGTTCATTTGGAGATGTGCAGAATAGGTGTCCTGACATAGCTTTTTCAAATCCAGAATTCCAGATGCTGGTATTCTCCGTCTTTGTGTAAACCTAGCATATTATGAGAGAAAAGGCATTAGAATTACTCCATAAAGTATTATTATGCATAAAAATATTATAAATAATAGTAGGAAAACATGATGCAAAGTGAAGGTATCACTCACCAATGCTCAATGGCAGCCAATGCTTGACGCAGTTAAGGAGTTTATCCCGGCATGGCAACATGGATTGATCATGAGGCATGGTCGCCTTGTGCTAGTTAAGAGCGTCATCGCTACAATACACATCCACCAACTATTGGTGCGTGACCCCCCTATTTGGGTCTTCGAGGAAATTGACAAATGGATGAGGGCTTTCTTTTGGGGTGGATTGGACAAAGTCCATGGAGACACAGTTTGTCGTCCCACTGAGTTTGGAGGACTAGGAGTAATAAACTCAAAGTTTCAGGCATCAGCGCTGTGCGTATGATTGGAATGTCCATGTAGGATGGACCCCGTCAGGCCCTAGAAAGGCCTACCATCATTCAGTGTTGATGTGGGCAGGTGCATTTTTGATAGCCTTGTGCACATCCGGTTCAGAAATGGTAAATTCCTCCTATTTTGGAGAGACCGCCGGATGAATGGTACGACAGTTGCAGACATAGCGCCCCTTGTCCCAGCGAAGGTAGCTACGAGATGCATCAACAAAAGAAGAGCCCATGAGGCCCTAAGCAGCCTAAGCTGGATCGCAAACGTAGGTGTAGCCCTGCCACCACAGGGTCTTCGGTAATTCTCAAACCTTTGGCCCGCTTTCAGCATCATCTCTCCAACTAATGACACCCTTGGCATTTTCTCCTGGAGATGGAGTGCCTCCGGTTAGTACTCGGTGCAATCTACATGCAAGATTATGTGCCATGTCATGATTCGCCTGCCCACTGCTCATTTCATATGGAATAGTTGGGTGCCGCTCAAATGCAAAATATTCATATGGCCTGCTCTCCAGTACCGGGTCTGGACCTTGGTAGACGATTCTGACGTGGACTACAAGATGCGGGTGCCCCATGCTTCACTTGTGGCCAGGAAGAGGATACTATCGACCACATTCTTATGCACCATGTTTACGGTAGAGGCATGGCATGCATGTTTCACTGTGCTAGTTGTTCATATCGTCCACCCTTTCATAGATGACAACCTGGAGGAGTGGTGGGTAAGATCGCGCAAGAAGTGCCGAAGACAAGAGGAAGCTTTGATTCGCTAGTCATTCTCATTGCTTGGTGCTTGTGGAAGGAAATGAATGCATAAGTGTTCAGGAATGTGGTGCAGTAACGTACTATCCCACAATTTGTTAACCTCATTTTTTTAGGGAAAGCAAATCTTTATAACTTAACGGTGTTCAGGTAAATCACCCTGAACATAAGCAGCCACCTAGGCTGGAACATCGTACCTCCACTCCTCATAGTGGTGTGGTTCAAACAAGTGGCCAATGCTGTCAAGTTCATGTGCCACAAAATTGGCAGAACGCCTACACACCGAAATAACAAACTTAGAAAACCACAACTTAAGCCAATATTTGGTGTCCTCTATCACCGTTGCATACGTCGAGTAATCCACCTTCTGTATATCCAACGCTTCCAATAACAACTTTGAGCCAGTCTCGAATTCTACGTGTACCATGCCCAGTTCTGCAGCAAGAGTGACAGCATGGGACATAGCTGTAGCTTCAGCAGTAATAGGATCCCCAGCGTTATCCTGGCTTCCAGCACGTGCACACACTAAGCTGCCATTATGATTCCTGACGATGATTCCCCACCCTACATGGTTCTCTCCAGGGATGAAGGAGTCATCGACATTGATCTTATACATGTCATTCGCTGGTGGCTTCCATTTATCTGCATAAATCTTCTTCGGCACTGCACCGAAAATCCGCATATACTCTAAAACATTGATCCTTATGCGGCGTGCTACCTCGCGAGACCCACATGGGAGCTCCCCTTCCCTTAATTTATTCCTAATCGACCACCAAAGCCACCAAAAAGTGAGGATATGCAGCCTCTTGTTTACATCTAACTCCCAAAGGTAGTCTAGCATTTCATGTATAGACATAATCTGCTCTAGCTCAATCCTTTCCTTCTCCGAAGATAGCTCCCTCCAAACCTCCTTGACAGACTTGCATTTTATGAACAGGTGCGCACCATCTTCAGTAGCCCAACCATAGAATAGGCACTTAGTGTCATTGATAGGAATACCTTTTCTTTCGACATTAGATCGAAGGCCCAGGGACTCATGTTTAATCCGCCATATGAACATTGAATATTCCGAGTGCAAGGTAATTTCCACAATCTTTTTCCACGAGTCAATAGACGTACTGTCCAGATTACCAGTAGACATCGTACTTGCTCCCATTCCCCCATTCTTTCACATCTTTTCAACTTGTACATAGAGCTTGTAAGCACTTTTCACAGAATGTACTCCTTTACTATCGAACTGCTAGGCTATGAAGTCTTGTACACCATCTCGCAATGGTATTTGGAGAATGTGTGTAGCATCGTCAGTCTAGAAGGTCACTTTCACCAACCTCACATCCCAATCACTAGTAGTAGGATCAATAAGACTGCTGACCTGATCGAGAAGGTTTTCTCCCCTTGGCGTAATAACTTGAAGTGACCGGGGCCGCGGAGGCCACGGATCAGTCCAAATTTTCACATTTGTTCCATCTCCGATTCTCCACACGTATCCTTCGTGAATCAACTTCTGCCCATGAAGCAAACTGTGCCATGAATAAGAGATTCCTTCCTTCGGTTGTGCATCTAGCACATCCCCATTGGGATAATACCGTGTCTTAAGAATCCTTGCACACAATGTATCAGGGTTTTGAATTAGCCTCCAAATCTGCCTTGACAACATCACTATATTAAAACTATGCATATCACGGAACCCAAGACCACCTTGTGCTTTTGACATAGTCAGTTTCTGCCAACTGACCCAATGCGCAGCGTGGTCTTCATCTTGCTGATTCCACCAATAGTTACCAATTAGTGAGCCAATCTCCTCACAGAAAGATTTTGTAATATAAAAACAGGACATAACGAAAGTAGGGATAGCTTGTGCCACCGCCGTGACCAGTGTTTGTTTTCCAACTTTCGCTATGAGCTTCTCCTTCCAACCATAAATCCTTCCAGCAATAGCACTCTTCACAAAGGCAAAAGTTTTTTTTCTAGACTTCCCAACGTGCACTAGTAAACCCAGATACTTTTCATTCCAATATTCACTCTGAATGTGTAATGCATCATTAACAACAGTTTTCGTATCTACCTTGGTATTGGGACTGAACATAAGAGAAGAATTCTCAAGGTTGATACACTAACCATAAAAGTTTTCATAAAGGTCCAAGACTTCCCTCAAAGCTGCAACTTCCCCTTGGTTCGCTTTCAAAACCAAAACCGACTCATCAGCAAAAAGAAGGTCGAAACCACTGGCAAATTTTTACTCCAATAATTTTCCCAGAGCTCAACGCATTGTGCAGTGAGAGACCTTCAGAACAAATGACAAATAAGTAGGGTGACAGCGGGTCTCCCTGGCGGAGCCCTCTTGTGGGACTGAATTGCTGCGGTAGAACTCCGTTGACCTTAATCTGATAGCGTATAGAAGTAACACATTTCATAATCAACTCAACCCAATGCCTTTGGAATCCAAGCTTACTCAACACGGCCCTTTGGAAATCCCACTCCACCCGATCATAGGCTTTTCTCATGTCCTCTTTGACCGCCGCAATGCCTTCATTTCCCTTCTTCTTATTCATCAAGTAGTGAGACACCTCATATGCAATCAGTACATTGCCAGTGAATTGTAATACGACTCACTATAGGGCGAATTCGAGCTCGGTACCCGGGGATCCTCTAGAGTCGACCTGCAGGCATGCAAGCTTGTAAATGGCGTTATAAAGGCTGATTGGATGAAGGTCCTTAATTCTGCTTGGTTTTTTCACCTTAGGGATTAGCACCACCAGCGTGCCGTTCCACCCCTCTGGGATCGCTCCACCATTTAGCACAGCAAGCACCTCATCAACAACTTTGTTACCCATAAAGTGCCAATGTCTCTTGTAAACAATGGAGGGCATACCATCCGGGCCCGATGCCTTCAGATCTCGCCAATGTGATCAAGCGCAACATTCACCTCCTCCTTGGTGAACCCAACATCAAGCATCGCGCGCATAGCATTGGTGACCCGTGGTTGAACTTTATCCATGAGTTCCCCCACCCGGTCACCTACGGATGAGGTGAAAAGTTCCTGCAAAAAGAACATACATAGTTATTTAACTCTTCTGACTCCTGCACCATCGATCCATCGTCCTTCCTCAACCCCTTCACTCTATTCGCATTACGCCTTGCTGAAGCTACTGCCATGAAGTAACGAGTATTCGTATTCCCATCTCTCAGCCATGAAACATGAGACTATTGTTTTGCCTTAAGATTCTTCTTCTCTTCCAGATCTTCTACTACACATCTCAGCCTAGCCTCCTCTCGAATTTTTGTTTCTAAAACAGGAGCCCTCATACATCTCTCTAAATCTCCTTGAGCCTTCTTAAGCCTCCCTTCCAGCTCCCCCGCAACTTCTTTCCCCCATTTTCTCATTCTGCCTTCTACTGAACGCAAAGCATGTGCAACATCACCGTTTCCTTCCAAGCATCCTTCTTCCCATGCCCCTTGGACTGCATCACTGCACCCCTCCTCCTGTAACCACAATGCCTCAAAACAGAACTAGCGAACCCCTCTCTCTACCCTTCAGTTTTCCCCTTGGGTGCACACAATGACTGGTCTATGATCGGACTGTCGAGGGTTCCCATTTTGCACAGAGAAATCCAGAAATGTCTCACACCACTTGGCATTTGTTGTTTCTCTATCAAGACATTCACAAATGTAAGTAGCAAGCACTTTACTTTGATTTCTCCAAGTGAATATGTCTCCCTCAAAGCCAATATCACTCAGCTCACACCTCTCCAGCGCTTCCCGAAACACATCCATACACCTTTGTGGCCGAACTCCTCCTCCCATTTTCTCATCGCTCGATAGAATCTCGTTGAAATCACCCAGGCAGAGCCATGGGTGCCCAAATTGGTGTTGTTGTCCAAGAATCCTTAGAGTTCTCCATGTTTCCTTCTTCAGTTCAGAAGTCGATTCGCCATAGATTCTAGTTAACCTCCATACCCTCCCATTTTCCTCCATCGCGTCCACATCTATATGCCTCCTCCCATAAGATCTCAGCACAATATCCACACCCCTCCTCCAAAACATAGCCACACCTCTACTTCTTCCCACCGGATTCCAAGCAATCATATTAGCAAGACCCAACATCCAACGAAGCCTCTCCAACTCCTTCTCCGTAGCTTTGTCTCCGCCAAGAATAATACATCGGGATCCTCCATCCTCCCAAATTGAGAAGGCTACGAACCGCCGGTCGTTCCCGAGACCCCGACGGTTCCAACCTATAAGTTTCATTGCTCCTGGCAGGTCTGCACGGACAACCTGGTCGATAACTTGTCAATGTTGTTGTTGTCCAGCTCCTCCAGACTACACCTCTGCTCCACTCCATCCATCTCCTCCACAATTCTCCCCTTCTTTCCATTTTTGATATCTACCCTATCCAGTAACCCTCTCTTCTGACCGAGAACATCCTCACCCCTTGAAACATCCTTCTGTGAGCTACTATCTCTGCCCAGCTTTTTATATATTTTACCATCAGGATTCTTTCCTCCCCCTTCGAAACTTGTTGCCCCCGTCGACTTCACATCTGTGATGCTCCCAATTCAATCATACACTAACCATACACGCAAATGTGTATGATCAAGATCAGGGACTCACAGGAAGATATCACAACACGACTCGAGACACAAATTAAAATAATACAAGCTTTATATTACAAGCCAGGGGCCTCGAGGGCTTGAATACATATGAATCAGCAGAAGCAACATTATTGATACGTATCCAATGTATCTATAATTTTTGATTGTTCCATGCTGCTATATTATCATTCTTGGATGTTCTACAATCATTTTATAGTCATTTTATACCATTTTTGGTACTAACTTATTAACATAGTACCAAGTGTCAGTTGCTGTTTTTTGCATGGTTTCTACATCACATGAGTACAAACGCAGCGAAACTTTTTGTGGATTTTTTTGACCAGAAGACATCCAGTGGGCCAGAGATGCACTTGAGGGCGCTCCAAGGGGAGCACAACCCACCAGGGCGTGCCTGGAGGCCCAGGCGCGCCCTGGTAGGTTGTGCCCACCTCGGGTGCCTCCCGAACCGCCTATTTACTCTATAAATACCCCAATATTCCAGAAACCCTAGGGGAGTCGACAAAAATTAATTCTAGCCGCCGCAAGTTCCAGAAAATACTAGATCCAATCTAGACACCATCACGGAAGGGTTCAACATGTCCATTGGTGCCTTTCTGATGATGTGTGGGTAGTTCTTTGTAGACCTACGGGTCCGTAGTTAGTAGCTAGATGGCTTCCTCTCTCTCGTTTGATTCTCAATACAATTGTCTCTTGGAGATCCATATGATGCAATTCTTTTCGTGGTGTGTGTTTGTTGGGATCCGATGAACTTTGAGTTTATGATCAGATCTATCTTTTTATGCATGAAAGTTATTTGTGTCTTCTTTGATCTCTTATATGCATGATTGCTTATAGCCTCATATTTCTTCTCCGATATTTGGGTTTTGCTTGGCCAACTTGATCTATTTACCTTGCAATGGGAAGAGGTGCTTTGTGATGGGTTCGATCTTAAGGTGCTTGATCCCAGTGACAGAAGGGGAACTGACACATATGTATCGTTGCTATTAAGGATAACAAGATGGGGTCTATTTCTACATAAATAGATGTTGCCTACACCATGTCATCATTCTTATTGCATTACTCCGTTTCTCCATGAATTTAATACACTAGATGCATGCTGGATAGCGGTCAATGTGTGGAGTAATAGTAGTAGATGCAGGCAGGAGTCGGTCTACTAATCTTGGACGTGATGCCTATATAATGATCATTGCCCGGATATCGTCATGATTATTTGAAGTTCTATCAATTGCCCAACAGAAATTCGTTTACCCACCGTTTGCTATTTTTCTCGAGAGAAGCCACGGGTCTCTTCTTTATTATATTTGCCTTCGCGATCTATTTTCCTTTGCTTTTATTTTCAGGCCTATGAAACCAAAAATACAAAAACACCTTTCTGCACTTTATTTTATTTGGCGTTCGATCTATCAATTTATTACAACTCTCTCATGTCCGTGTGCCAATTTTTGGCGCCGTTACCCGATAGGGATTGACAACCCCTTCAATACACCGGGTTGCAAGTAATTTTTATTTGTGTGCAGGTGCTGTTTACGTAGTGTTTCTTGGTTCTCCTACTAGTTCGATAAACTTGGTCTCATCACTGAGGGAAATACCTACCATCGCTGTGCTGCATCAGCCCTTCCTCTTTGGGGAAATACCGATGTAGTTCTAGCACACATCAAAAGGAATTTCTGGCGCCATTGCTAGGGAGATATTCATCAACATCTACCAGGTTCCTAATCACAAATCTCATCTCCTCGCAATTTACATTATTTTCCATTTGCCTCTCATTTTCCTCTCCCCCACTTCACAAAAAATTGCCGTTTTATTCACCCTCATTTTCGTTCGCCATTTTCTTGCTGGATCTGTTTTGAGCGCAATCTTGTTGCGTAGTCACAATGACTCAAGAGAACACCAAGTTGTGTGATTTCTCTAATACCAACAACAATGATTTTATTGGCCCTCCAATTGCTCCTCTCGCCACTAGTGCGGAGTCTTGTGATATTAATACTGCTTTGCCGACTCTTGTTATGAGAGGTCAATTTTCCGGTACTCCTAATGAGGATGTCGCGTCCCATCTTAACACATTCGTAGAATTATGCGATATGCAAAAGAAAAAAGATGTGGACAATGATGTTGTGAAGATGAAATTATTTCTGTTTTCTTTACGAGATCGTGCAAAAATTTCATTTTCTTCTTTGCCTCGCAATAGTATCAATTCTTGGCATAAGTGCAAGGATGCTTTTATTACTAAATATTTTCCGCCTGCAAAAATTATTTCCTTTAGAACCCTGATCATGAATTTCAAGCAACTTGAACATGAGCATATTGCATAATCTTGGGAAAGGATGAAAATGATGCTAAGGAATTGCCCAACTCATGGGTTAAATCTTTGGATGGTCATAAAATTTTTTTACACAGGGTTGAATTTTGTTTCTTATAATCTTTTAGATTCCGCTGCGGGTGGTACTTTTATGGAAATTACTTTGGGTGAAGCCACCAATTTTCTTGATAATATTATGGCAAATTATTCACAATGGCATACCGAAAGAGCTCCTACGAGTAAAAAAGTTAATTCAGTTGAAGAAATTTCTTATTTGAGTGAAAAAGTTGATGCTCTTATGAAATTGGTTGCTAATAAAAGTGCTCCAATTGATTTTAATGATTTGCATTTGTCCACTTTGATTGAGCAAAATAGTGATGCCGTAGATGTGAATTTTATCTCGTGAAACAATTTCAATAACAATGCTTATAGAGGTAATTTTAATCCTAGGCCTTTTCCTGGTAATTCCTCTAATAATTATGGTAATCCTTCTCATAATTAATAATAATAGGAACACCTCTGATCTTGAGAATAATTTTAAAGAATTTATCAACACGCAAAAAGTTTTCATTGCTACAATGGAAGAAAAGTTGAATAAGATTGATGATTTTCTAGAAGTGTTGATAGAATTTCTCATGATGTAGAAAATCTCAAGATGAAAATTTTTGTGCCTAAAGTTGAGGAATCAACTAAAGCTCTTTATGTTTCTATGGATGAAACTAAGAAAAGAATCGCTATGCTAAGAGCTAGAAGAGAATTTTTAGAAAAAACATTTTCTAGTGATTGCTTTCTTAAAAGTGATGAAGATCTTAAATGATTGGTGTATATTCTGTTGATTCCTTATTTAGTAAAGTTAAGATTGATGAAAAAGGTACTGGAAAAGAGTCAACTTTAGCTAGAAGGCGTCTCTATAATTCGTAGGGTGAAAATCTTGTTGAGAAAATTTATAAAGGTGGGTTTGAAGAGGTTAATACTTTAACTAGTGATGTGCCCATTATTTTGGATTACAAAAGACTTTAATTATGATAGTTGCTCTTTGATTGATTGTATTTATTTGTTGCAATCCATGATGAATTCACCCCATGCTTATGAACAAAATAAAGCTTTTACTAAACATATTGTTGATGCCTTGATGAAAGCTTTGGAAGAAAAATTGGAATTAGAAGTTTCAATTCCTAGAAAATTTCATGATGTGTGGGAACCTACTATCTCATTTTTAGCAGGAGCGTGATAAAATACCAATTCTTTTTGAAAAATATTAATATACAAATTTATGAGGTTTTCCTATTTTTCCAGAATTTTTGGAGTTACAGAAGTATTCGAAATATCCAGATTTCTACAGACTGTTCTATTTTTGACAGATTTTGTTTTCATTGTGTTGTGTGCTTGTTTTGATGATTCTATGGTTTTCTTTGAAGAGTTTTTGCCATAGAAATTTGGAATACAATAGATATAATGCAAGAGTAAAATATGAATGGGTTTGCAACAGTATTTATAGTAGTGATTTGCTTTCTTATACTAACGGATCTCATGAAGGTTTTGTTGAGTTTTGTGTGATTGAAGTTTTCATGTTTTGGGTGATGTTACGATGGATGAAGGAATAAGGAGTAAGAAGAGCCTAATCTTGGGGATGCCCATGTTATACCAAGCTATTATCCAAAGATAAGGAAGCAACTAAGCTTGGGGATGATCGAGTGGCATCCCCTCTTTCTTCTAACGACCATCGGTATTTTACTCGGAACTATATTTTTATTCGTCACATACTATGAGTTTTGCTTGGAGCGTCTTGTATGATATGAGTCTTTGCTTGTTTTGCTTTGTGTTTTAAGTCATGAATCCTTGCTGGACACACCTATTTGAGAGAGCCAAAATCATGCCATGACTTGTTACAATTGCTCTCTATGCTTCACTTAGATTTATTTAAGAGTTAGTATTTCTTTTAATAAATTCTCTCTTACTTCACTTAAATTAATTTGGGAGAAATAAATATTTTGCTCATGATCTTCACTTATATTTGTTTTGAGCTTATCAAAAGAAACACATCAAAATTAGTCCTAAAGTGATAGATATCCAAGAAGCATATAATAAAAACTTTCATGAAGATCATTGGACAAAATAAACTTGATTCCTTGTAATAGTTTTGAGATATGATGATGTGATATGTGAGTCATGTTGATGAATAATTATGCTTTAGTAAGAATATTGGTGTTATGGTTTGTGATTCCCTATGAAAGCACGAAAGTCAATAGTTATGCAATGAAATTACATCTATACCTACTAATAAAAGGGCTATTGCTTCTTACCACCAAAATTTTCGTCCATTCCTTGGTACGTCAGCTCAAAACTTCATACGTTTGGTTTGCTTATCCGTCTCAAAACCAAATGAGCGTCATTTCATCAAGAGAAAAAAACTCAACGCAAGCCACACTATGTTTTCTGGCACTCGAAACCTGCCTGTGTGCTGAGGTCGGTGGCCGAACCAATCGGGCCCTTCAATCCAGACGAGGCACGCCGGAGCAAAAATATGCGATGTTGAGAAATCGAACCTGCGACCGCCACTTTTGAAGAGCTATGCACCCACCAACTGAGCTACGTGATGTTGCTTGCTATATGAAGGTCAATTTTGTTATTAAATAGTCCCACATCGCCCCTATATATGCAATACATCCAATTTATATAGGTATTTGACTTTTCTTGGTGTTAAGAAGTTGTGTGGGAATAAGGAAAGAGAGACCAAGCAAGGAAAAAGAAGCCCCTGCATGGCCTAATAATAAGGATGAGAAACAAAAGAGAGTCTATTACGGAGACTCTTGCATTCATGATTGAGACATGAACGGAGGAGAAGCTTTGATCCACGTTGGATGATGCATAGCACGCAGGTTTTCCTGCTGTACATGCACTACCCAAGAAAACTGACGACTAGAATGGCAACCTGTTCAATCCCTTGCGGCTGGGATGTCCAGGATTGCAAACCTTACAGGCCAAGCCACATGAAATCAAATCGAAGCACACGCCATGGATATTGGCAAAACACTTTCATAGCGTTTTTTTACATATAGCATGTTACCAATTAAATATTGCCCTCATTTTTACACAAAATCTGGTAGATTTGCATACGTGCGTGAGTTAACTGCGTAAATGAGCCGGCTTCAGAATCAACAAACAAACAGTGAAATATGGATTTTGTTTTATTCTAGGTGTCAACGAGGCTGCATGAGATAAATAAAAGAGGACATGCACGCTATTTTGTTGGTTCGCTATAAATTAAATGGGATTGTGTGCTTCATGAGAAAAGGGAAAACATACCAAGAAAAAAGACACGAATTAAATGGAATTGTGGGTTTCGGCTGCATGAGATAAACAAAACATATAAAAGAGGAATACCTGATTAAATGAGAATGATAAATTAACCAGTGCATGGATAGTTACTCATGCAATAATTTTTTCATAATAATTTTAGAATTATGAAGAAGTGTTCCTTATCATCGGTGTTTAGGATTCTTTCATGACTAATGCACGGTTGAATTAATGTTTTTCTTCAAAATCTTGGTGTGCACCTGTTTGTCGCCGTTAGGTGGCACTATACTAATGCTGTTGTACTGCTCAGGCGGACAATTTCATGGACACACGTCAATTTTCTTTTCCATTGCAATGCACAGGCATTTGTGCTAGCCTACTATTAAGGGGGGGGGGGTTGATATTCTTGGTTTTGCCCCCCTTCATTTGGTCCCGCTTCAATTAATTTCATGTATGCTATTTGGTTTCGTTACTTGCCACCCGTTTTGGCCCAGTGGAGGAAGCCCACCTGGCTGCGCACTGTGGCCCAGGTCCGGAGAGCTGGCAAAAAATAAAATTGCCAATGGGAGGATTCGATCTCATAATCTGCCAACCGGTCATGCACATTTTGTCCAACTGACCCAGCTAGCGATATGAGACGATTTTTTCTCCCGTTGCAATGCAGGGGCCTTTTTGCTAGTCCTACTTATGGTGCATTATTTGGTGTTAGTTATGCTTAATGCTCGCTTATGAGATTATTCGTTTCTTGGTTGGTCGCTTCTCAATCTTTTGCTAGCCTTCATTTTGCACTAAGTATGATCACTACTTGTGCATCCAAAATCCTATAAACCAGTTTTACCACATGAGTCCACCATACCTACCTATATGCGGTATTCTTTTGCCGTCCTAAGAAAATTTGTATGTGCCATCTCTAATTTTCAAAATAAATTTCTCTTTTGTGTGCTCATACCGCTCATGAATCGATAGGGGGTGGCTAATATATTTCCATGCTAGATATGTTATTCTCATGATGCATGTTTATTCACTTGTCATTGCATGAGAGTAAGGAAAAGGTATTAGGGATGCCCAATCCCGAAATGAAAAATGAATTTACTTTATGCTGTCAAATAATAAATTCCTTGGAAAGTGTTGGTATGGAAGGAACCCGTGGATACGGCTAGCCATGGAAAGTGAAAGTATGGTTGAAAAAGGAATAAACTTTAATTTCTGTTTGGGAACCACCTATGATATATCTAGCATGGAAAGTATTGGGAACTTCTCGATCATTCTCGTTGACAGGAAAAGCATGCCTCACAATTTTTTTTATCTCTATGTTTTTTGCTTTGAGCTCTGGCACCTCTACAGATCCCACTTCCCTCTGCGAAGGGCCTTTCTTTTACTTTATGCAATTTTTATTATTAATTTGAGTCTCCATCTTCTCTTATAAAGCACCAACTAGGGGGAAGTATGATCGTACTTGAGCATTGGGTGTAGCTAATATGCGAGTGTGTTTCATGAATGGATCAATGATTGAGCATGACGGGCTAGGGATAACTTATTTTAGCGTTGATATTTTGAAAGACATGGTTGCTTGTTGATATGCTTGGGTATTTAAGTCTGATGTCAAAACTAGACTATTGCTTTGAACCATATAAAATTCCAAATGTCCATGCAATAAAGAAAAGAATATGAGATGACATGTTAGGTAGCATTCCACATCAACAATTCTATTATATCATTTACCTACTCGAGGATGAGCAAGAATTAATTATCTGAGTACATACATAAGTTAACAAGTTTGCCTTAAGAAGGCTAGCACAAAAGCAATATCGATCGAAAAGGCAAGGCCTCCTGCCTGGGAGCCTCCTAACTACTCCTGGTCGTCGGCGGCCATCACGTAGTAGTAGGCACCCTTGTGGTAGTAGTAGTCGTCAGTGGTGTCGTCTGGCTCCTGGGATCCGTCATCTGATCGCAACAATCGGGTATAGGGGAAAAGAGGTAGCAAAGCAACCGTGAGTACTCATCCAAAGTACTCACGATACTTACATCAAATCTAAACTAAGTATGCATCTGTATCAAAGGAATGGGCTGTATCTGTGGACTGAACTGTAGAATGCCAGAAGAGAAGGGGAAAGCCTAGCCTATCAAGACTACCATCTTCAAGAATCTTGCAGCATCAGAAGAGATAAGAGTGGCATATTATATTATTAGTAAGTAAGTTGTAACATTGCCCAAAGATCACTTCCTCGACTCCCTACGAGAAAGCAATCTTGAAGCCATCATTTCCATTACATGCCTCAACATCAAGTTCTAGTTGTATCGATCGGGATACAACTCCAAGCTTCTATTACCGTGGAGACGGCTATTCGAATAGATAGAATACTTCCCTGCATGGGTGCACCAACTTACCCAACACGCTCGATCAACTTCGACTGGACACACCATCAGGTCATGACCGGCCTCGGGCCGATCAACACACCGCAGTCCTACCTAGGCTCAACAGAGAGGCCAGCACGCCGGTCTACATCCTAAGCGCGCAGGAGTCTTGGGCCCATCGCCCTTTGCACTCCCGCACATTGCGTGGGTGGCCAATGAGCAGACCTAGCTACCTCCTTAAATAAGGCAGGTGCTTATGCAGACCAACCCGGTGCACGCCGCTCCATCGCTGACGTTCATTGAGCTTTCGGCTGGTACATATGACGCCGAGTGCCCATACTTATTCTCGTGTGGTGATTAGTGCAAAAAAGGCCAGAGGCCTACTCGGATCAAATAACCAAACCGTTAGTGTCTTGGTAATGTGCGGTAATGATCAATGACCCACGATATGTGGTCCCGTCGCCCCATCTCACGGACTTGCGGCCAGGGCTAAGAATGCCCGGCCGCGCCGCATGGAAAACTTGCAGGTATCCTCCAGATCAACCCGACTTCACATCACTCGTGGGTACCCCTCGGGGCTAACCAGATGTCATCATGGTTCTGTGGTAACTCAAAGTAACCATGTGTCCAAAATAGCATGGGGGAAACCTGAGGAATCACCCTGGATGGATTCCCACTCGATGTAACCATCAAGGTGGACTTGGAGGAATCACCCTCGATTGTTCACACTTGAGGGGTTGCACGAGAGAGTTGTTGTCGGGGGTGGTGAAGGAGGAATCAGCCTCGATGACTGATACGTCCATTTTGCAT
This sequence comes from Triticum urartu, assembly GCF_003073215.2. Taxonomy (NCBI): domain Eukaryota; kingdom Viridiplantae; phylum Streptophyta; class Magnoliopsida; order Poales; family Poaceae; genus Triticum; species Triticum urartu. The sequence continues at coordinate 94,834,979 of NC_053022.1, read as the reverse complement.
CATGTTTTCCTACATTTATTTATGATGTTTTTATGCATAATAATGCTTTTTGGAGTAATTCTAATGCCTTTTCTCTCATAATATGCAAGGTACACACAAAGAGGGAGAATTTCGGCAGCTGGAAATATGGACCTGGAAAATTTACGTCAGGCTACCTATTCTGCACAACTCCAAACAAGTTGAAACTTTACGCAGAATTTTTATGGAATATATGAAGAATATTGGAGCAAATAAGTACCAGAGGGGGCCCACCAGGTGGGCACAACCCACCTGGGCGCGCCAGGGAGTCCAGGCGCGCCTTGGTGGGTTGTGCTCACCCAGGCCCACCTTTAGTGCCCATCTTCTGGTATATAAGTCATTTTGACCTAGAAAAAAGGAGATTACTTTCGAGACGGAGCGCCGCCGTCTCGAGGTTGAACTTGGGCAGGAGCACTTTTGCCCTCCGGCAGAGCGATTCTGCCGGGGGAACTTCCCTCCCAGAGGGGGAAATCATCATCATCATCACCAACAATTCTCCCATCTTGGGGAGGGCAATCTCCATCAACATCTTCAACAGCACCATCTCATCTCAAACCCTATTTCACCTCTTGTGTTCAATCTTGTTACCAGAACTATAAATTGGTGCTTGTAGGTGACTAGTAGTGTTGATTACATCTTGTATTTGATTACTATATTGTTTATTTGATGGAAGATTATATGTTTAGATCCAATATGCTATTTAATACCCCTCCGATCTTGAGCATGATTATTATTTGTGAGTAGTTACTTTTGTTCTTAAGGTCATGGGAGAAATCATGTTTCAAGTAATCATGTGAACTTGATATGTGTTCAATATTTTGATAGTATGTATGTTGTGGTTCCCTTAGTGGTGTCATGTGAACGTCAACTACATCACACTTCACCATATTTGGGCCTAAGGGAATACATTGTGGAGTATTTATTAGATTATGGGTTGCGAGAGTGACCGAAGCTTAAACCCCAGTTTATGCACTATTCCATAAGGGGCCGATTGGATCCAAAAGTTTAATGCTATGGTTAGAATTTATTCTTAATACTTTTCTCATAGTTGCGGATGCTTGCGGGGTGGTTAATCATAAGTAGAGATTTGTTAAATTAAGAACAACACCTAAGCACTGGTCCAGCCACATATCAAATTATCAAAGTAGCGAACACAAATCGAATCAACATGATGAAAGTGACTACATGAAATTCCCATGTACCCTCAAGAACGCTTTGCTTACTATAAGAGATCGTTTTGGCCTATCCCTTGCCTCAAAAGAATTGGGCTACCTTGCTGCACTTTTGTACTATTATCATTACTTACTCGTTACAAAATATCTTGCTATCATACTACTCTATTACTTACAATTTCAGCACTTGCAGACATTACCTTGCTGAAAACCACTTGTCAGTTCCTTCTGCTCCCCGTTGGGTTCTACACTCTTACTTAATGATAAGAGCTACAATTGATCCCCTATACTTGTGGGTCATCAAGGCTATTTTCTGGCACCATTGCTGGGGAGTGAAGCGCCTTTGGTAAGTGGAAATTGGTAAGGAAACATTTATATAGTGTGCTGAAATTTACTGTCACTTGTTACTATGGAAAACAATCCTTTGAGGGGTTTGTTCGGGGTATCTTCACCTCGACCGGAACCACAATTATCTGCCCCTCAACCTACTGCACCTACTGAAAATATTGAATATGAAATTCCTTCGGGTATGATAGAACAACTGCTAGCTAATCCTTATGCAGGAGATGGAACCGAACATCCTGATATGCACTTGATATATGTGGAACAAATTTGTGGACTGTTTAAGCTTGTAGGTTTTCCCGGAGATGAAGTTAAGCAAAAGGTTTTCCCGTTATCTTTGAAAGGAAAAGCATTGGCATGGTATAGGCTATGCGATGATATTGGTTCTTGGAATTGGAATCGATTGAAATTGGAATTTCACCAAAAAAATTATCCTATGCCTCTAGTTCATCGTGATCGGAATTACATATATAATTTTTGGCCTCATGAAGGATAAAGTATCACTCTAGCTTGGGGGAGGCTTAAGTCAATGTTATATTCATGCCCCAATCATGAGCTTTCAAGAGAAATTATTATTCAGAATTTTTATGATCGCCTTTCTCGTGATGATCAATCCATGCTCGATATTTCTTGTACTGGTTCTTTTATGAAGAAGACCATTGAATTCCGGTGGGATCTTTTGGAAAGAATTAAACACAACTCTGAAGATTGGGAACTCAAGAAGGTAAAGAGTCATGTATTAAGCTTAAGTATGACTGTGTTAAATCTTTTATGAATACCAATGCTTTTCAAAAGTTTAACACTAAATATGGACTTGACTGTGAGATAGTAGCCTCCTTTTGTGAATCATTTGCTACTCATGTTGACCTCCCTAAGGAGAAGTGGTTTAAATATCAGCCACCTATTAAAGAAGAAATTAAAGAACCGGTACTAGATAAAGAGGAAACTATAATTTATAATGTTGATCCAGTTGGTCCTACTGCTTATATTAAGAAACCACCTTTCCCTGTTAGGATAAAGGAACATGCTAAAGTTTCAACTATGGTTAACAAAAGTTATATTAGAACACCTAATCCTGATGAACAAAGCAAAGTAGAACCCAGTGTTTCTATGGTTAAGGATATCTTGGAAGAAAATGTAGATGGGCATGTTATTTACTTCTGTAATGAAGCTACTAGAATTGTCAAACCCGATAGAACAGATTAACATAGACCTGTTGTTGGCATGCCCGTTGTCTTAGTTAAAATAAGAGATCACTGTTATCATGGTTTATGTGACATAGGTGCTAGCATGAGTGCTATTTCTTATTCCTTATATCAAGAAATTATGAATGACATAGCACCTGCAGAGATAGAAGACATAGATGTTACTATTAAACTTGTTAATAGAGACACTTTATCCCCAATTGGGATTGTTAGAGATGATGAAGTCTTGTGTGGGAAAATAAAATATCCTACTAATTTTCTTGTTCCTGGTTCCCCACAAGATGACTTTTGTCCCATTATCTTTGGTAGACCTTTCTTGAACACCGTTAATGCTAAGATAGATTGTGAGAAACAAACTGTCGGTGTTAGTTTTGGTGATGAGTCTCATGAGTTTAATTTTTCCAAGTTTAGTAGAAAGCTTCATGAAAAAGAATTTCCTAGTAAGGATAGAATAATTGGTCTGCTTCTATTGTTGTGCCTCCTACTGATCCACTAGAATAATATTTGCTAGACCATGAAATTGATGTACAGATGCATGAATGAAATGAAACAGATAAGATTTTCTTTGAACAACGTCCTCTGCTTAAACACAATTTGCATATTGAAACTCTAGGAGATCCTCCTCCACCTAAAGGTGATCCTTTGTTCGAATTAAAACAATTGCCAGACACTTTGAAATATGCTTATCTTGATGAAAATAAGATATATCCTATTATTATTAGTGCTAACCTTTCAGAGCATGAAGAAGAAAGATTATTGAAAGTTCTAAGGAAGCACCGAGCTACTATTGGATATACTCTTGATGATTTAAAGGGCATTAGTCCCACTCAATGTCAGCACAAGATTAATCTGGAACCTGATGCTAAACCCGTTGTTGATCACCAACGTCGGTTAAATCCGAAGATGAAAGAAGTGGTAAGAAAGGAAATATTTAAACTTCTAGAGGCAGGTATAATCTATCCTATAGATGATAATAGATGGGTATGTCTTGTTCATTGTGTCCCTAAGAAAGGAGGTATTACTGTTGTTCCTAGTGATAAGAATGAACTTATTCCACAAAGAATTGTTACAGGCTATGGAATGGTAATTGACTTTAGAAAATCAAATGAAGCAACTAGAAAAGATCATTACCCTATGCCTTTTATTGATCAAATGCTAGAAAGATTATCTTAGCACACACATTTTTGCTTCCTTGATGGATATTCTGTTTTTTCACAAATACATGTTTCTTAACCTATCAAGAAAAGACCACTTTCACTTGTCCCTTTGGAACTTATGCTTATAGACGTATGCCTTTTGGTTTATGCAATGTACCTGCTACCTTTCAAAGATGTATGACTGCTATATTCTCTGACATTTGTGAAAATATTGTTGAGGTTTTCATGGATGACTTCTCTATTTATGGGAATTCTTTTGATGATTGTTTAAGCAATCTTGACCGAGTTTTGCAGAGATGTGAGCAAACAAATCTTGTCTTGAATTGTGAGAAGTTCCACTTTATGGTTAATGAAGGTATTGTTTTGGCTATAAAATTTCTGAAAGAGGTATTGAAGTGGACAAAGCTAAGGTGGATGCAATTGAGAAAATGCCATGTCCTAAAGGTATCAAAGGTATTCGTAGTTTCCTAGGTCATGCTGGTTTCTATAGGAGATTTATCAAATACTTTTCTAAAATTTCTAGGCCTCTTACAAACCTTTTGCAAAAGGATGTTCCTTTTTTTGATGATGATTGTTTAGAAGCCTTCGAAACACTTAAGAAAGCCTTAATTTCTGCAGCTATTGTTCAACCACCTAATTGGAACTTGCCTTTTGAAATTAGTGTGTGATGCTAGTGATTATGCTGTTGGTGCTGTTCTAGGACAAAGAGTTGATAAGAAACTGAATGTCATTCATTATGCTAGTAAAACTCCACTCAAACCAAAAAGGCCTAAAAATTGCAACTTTAGCACTAAGTGTCTAATCACCCCCCCTCTAGACACATCTACTTCTAGATCCTACAAGTTTTATCAGAGCTTTGGTCTCCATTGCCTTGGTTTAATCACCATTGGAGGAAGATGGATATGTCTACCTTAGGGAGTCTTAGACATAGAGTGCCTATTCTTGATGGAGAGTATTTTCATGAGTGGAAAAATGAGATTCTTGTAATTTTCAATCAATATCATTTGAACAAGTATATTGCTAGCCCTTGCGCACCTCATATTGATCCTTTGTGTCCTACCCTAGATGAAGATATTGACATCATTCGCAATCTTAGAACTATTGAGCTCATCATTAGAGGATTGCACAAAAATTTGATTGCTAGTTTGCCTACTCTTAATTGTGCCTATACTATATGGAAATTTCTTGAGGAACTATTTCCCGATCATTCCTTGAAAACTTTGGATGAAATTCTCCATAAATCTATTGCCTTGAGTAAGATGAACTCTAGTGATCCTAGTTTTGGTAATTGTCTATTTGAACTTACCAATCTTAAGCATGCTAAAGGAGATGTTGGAATCATTAGTGATATCATATTCGAAGCTATAATAATTCATAAAAGTGACCACTTTGATGATCATTTATCTAATGAATTACCCTCTCTAGGAAATGATGAGTCACAAGATCATGATGAACATGGATACTATGATGATGATGATGATAGTGACTTCAATCTTGACGATGCAATGAGACATTTTGGTCTTATGGCAAATCTTCGGGGATATGAATCAGGAGGAAAGGAATGGGTTCTTGATAGTGGATGTACTGATCATATGACCGGACATGAAGAGATGTTTCATGAGCTTGCTGAAAATGACGGCCCTCGAAAATATGTCACCTTTGGTGATAATTCAAAGGGTAAAGTGGTTGGCCTTGGTAAGGTGGCCATCTCACATGATAGTTCCATTCAAAATGTCATGCTCGTTGAATCTCTCGGCTACAACTTACTTTCAGTATCTAGACGTGCTGATTTCGGTTTAATGTCCTATTTACTGAGGTAGATTGCCAAGTATTTCGTCGAGACAATCATAAAATGGTCTTTACCGGTATGCGTAGAGGTGATCTTTACATTGTTGATTTCTCTAAAAAGGCACAACCTAAAACTTGCTTTGTTGCTAAATCCTCAAAAGGTTGGTTGTGGCATAGACGACTAGGTCACGTTGGCATGAGAAACCTTGACAAGCTTATTAAAGGAAATCATATCCTTGGAGTTAACGATGTCATATTTGATAAGGATAGACTTTGCAGTGCTTGTCAAGCAGGTAAACAGGTTGGAGGAAGGCATCCCGTGAAGAACATCATGACCACAAGAAGGCCACTCGAGCTACTTCATATGGATCTTTTTGGTCCCAACGCCTACAAGAGTCTCGGCGGAAATTCTTTTGGTCTAGTTATAGTTGATGATTTTTCAAGATTTACGTGGGTGTTCTTTCTTAATGACAAGTCGCAGGTCTAGAAGATCTTCAGAAACTTTGCTAGGAAGGCCCAAAATCAGTTTGACGTGAAGATCAACAAGGTTCGGAGTGACAACAGAACGGAGTTCAAGAACGCAAATGTGGACACCTTTCTTGATGAAGAAGGGATTTCACACGAGTTCTCGGCTACGTACACACCTCAACAAAATGGAGTTGTTGAGAGGAAGAACCGGACGCTCATCGAAATGGCAAGAACGATGCTTGATGAATACAAGACGCCGAAGCACTTTTGGGCAGAAGCGGTTGAGACAGCTTGTCACGCAACAAATTGCTTATATCTTCACAAGCTACTCGGCAAGACGCCATACGAGCTTCTCACCGGTAACAAACCCCAAGTTGGATACTTTCGAGTATTCGGCTCAAAGTGCTACATTCTTGATAAGCATCGTCGTTCAAAGTTTGCTTCTAAATCTCATGAAGGTTTTCTACTTGGTTATGGCTCAAACTCTCACACTTACCGTGTCTACAACAATTTCACCCGAAAGGTTGAAGAGATGGTAGATGTGAAGTTTGATGAATCTAATGGCTCGCAAGTAGAGCAATTGCCAATTGATGTAGGAGACAAAGACCCTTCAGAAGCAATCCAAGACTTGTCCATTGGCAAAATTCGTCCAACGGAGGTGAAGGAGAGTACTTCATCCGTCCAAGTGGAAGCTTCTACTTCACGACAAGGTGAACCAAGAATCGACACAGAAGCATCCACAAGTGGGACACACCAAGATGAAGAAGACAAGGAAATGCATCAAGACGAACATCAACAACCTCTTTCTCCACCACGACAAGAGAACAACGACGTCAACAATGAAGAAGGCCAAGAAGAAGAACAAGATGAAGAAGATGTTCAACAAAGACCCAAGCAAAAGCTCTCACGAGTTCGAGCAAGACTTGCCAAAGATCATCCCGTCGAGCAAATCCTCAATGATATACAAACCGGGAGAATCACTCGCTCAAAAACTCATTTAGCTAACTTTTGTGAAAACTATTCATTCATCTCTAGCATTGAACCTATGAAGGTTGAAGAAGCATTGGAAGATTTGGATTGGATAAATGCTATGCATGAAGAGCTACACAATTTTGAGAGAAACCAAGTTTGGACATTGGTTGAGAAGCCCGACAACAACCACAACATCATTGGTACCAAATGGGTGTTTCGCAACAAGCAAGATGAAGATGGACAAGTGGTTCGCAACAAAGCACGTCTCGTCGCCCAAGGGTACACACAAGTCGAAGGTATGGACTATGGTGAGACATATGCTCCCGTTGCTAGACTTGAGTCCATTCGCATCTTACTTGCCTATGCTAATCACCATAATATCACCTTGTACCAAATGGACATTAAAAGTGCTTTTCTAAATGGTGAAATACAGGAGGAAGTTTATGTCAAACAACCTCCCGGTTTTATCAATCCTAAGAAACCAAATCATGTTTACAAACTTCACAAAGCTCTTTATGGTCTTAAACAAGCTCCTAAAGCATGGTATAAATGCTTGACCAAGTTCCTTATTACAAGTGGTTTTGAAATTGGTAAAATTGATTCTACTCTTTTTACTAAAAGGGTTAATGGAGAACTATTTGTATGCCAAATTTATGTTGATGATATCATATTTGGTTCAACTAACCCTCTCTTTAGTGAAAAAGTTTGGAAAGCTAATGTCAGAGAAGTTTGAGATGTCTATGATGAGTGAACTCAAATTCTTTCTCGGTTTGCAAATCAAGCAAACTAAGGAAGGTACATTTGTCTCTCAAACGAAGTACACCAAGGACTTATTCAAGAAGTTCAATATGCAAGAATGCAAAGGTCTGTCTACACCCATGCCTACTAGTGGACATAATGATTTGACCAAAGATGGTGAACCGGTTGATCAAAAGGTTTATCGCTCTATGATTGGTTCATTGTTATACCTATGTGCTTCACGTCCCGATATTATGCTAAGTGTGTGCATGTGTGCACGACATCAAGCTGCTCCTAAAGAATGTCATCTTAAGGCTGTGAAAAGGATAGTGAGATATTTAATCCATACACCAAATTTTGGCATTTGGTATCCTAAGAGGTCTTCTTTTGATCTTGTTGGCTATTCCGGCTCGGATTATGCCGGAGATAAGGTTGATAGAAAGGCCACTTCGGGTACTTGTCAATTTCTTGGTAGATCTCTTGTGTCTTGGTCTTCCAAGAAACAAAACTCGGTATCCTTATCCACCGCCGAAGCGGAATACATTGCCGCTGGTTCATGTTGTGCTCACTTACTTTGGATGACCCAAACTCTTAAAGATTATGGGATTTATGTGAAACATGTTCCACTGCTTTGTGACAATGAAAGTGCTATCAAAATTGGTCATAATCCTGTACAACATTCTCGAACTAAGCATATTGAAGTTCTTCATCATTTCATTCGAGATCATGTTGCTAAGGGTGACATTGATCTTAAGCATGTTCGCACCGATAAGCAATTAGCAGATATATTTACTAAACCTCTTGATGAGAAAGTGTTTTTCAGGTTGAGAGGAGAATTGAACATCATTGATGCTTCGAACTTGGAGTAGAAACTCAATTGGATACATGCAAGACATGAGCTTATGACTAATCCATGATATATCTCTTATGATAACTATCTTATGTCTTGGATATATTTGCATCTTGCATGTTGTCTAACCCATGTAGGTGCTTGGTTGAATCTAATTCCATGAGATTGCGACTCACTCACATCTTGAGCAATCTCTACATCACCAAGACTCTACACAATGGTGGTTGAAGACAAGGAAGCACAAAACCATTCAAACATATCCTTTGACAAATTCTATGTTGAGCTTCATGATTGTCATTTTTGGATACACAAGTGCTCTTCCTTGCAAGAATTAACCCATGTAGGTAGATGAACTCAAACTCCAAGTGGTGCTCCCAACTCTTGATGAGCTACATCAACCTTGAGCACCCACACAAGTTCAACTACATGAGCAAGAACCACACCACCACCCATGGTATGTTATTCCATCTTAGAGAAGCTTTACTCCAAGACATGAGCCAAAGCAACTCAACAAGATGTGAATACATCAAGATGCTTAAACGAAAAATGGTAACCCCATTTTGAGCTTAAACGATGAGTATGACCTATGATCAAGTGTTCTCACTTGACTCCTAAGTCAATATACTCTAACATAGGTGACTATGTCACCGCCCGACTCTAGATGAAGTTCTCTTGTGTTCTTTTCTGTGTTATTGCATTTGTCTCATGCATGTTTATTTTCTTTCTCTTTTTCAAAAAAAACTTCATCTAGATCTTTTAGTTTATTTATCTTTTTTCAAAAACAAAAAAACTCCATCTAGATTTTTCAGTCTCTTCTCTTTTCTTTCTGTTTATGTTCTGCATTTTCTGCATTTAATTCCTTGCAAATCCTTCAGGTAATTCATTGCAAATCTTTGTGAAATCCTACATGTCTAGTGAGCTGTGGTGACAAGTGTTTTTCTCTGTGTGAACTCGGTTTCACCGACTTGTAATTTTCGGTCCAACCGAATCTTTTCGGTGCCACCGAAACATACCACTCGGTGCCACTGACTTTGCAACAGGAAAAATAGTTTGCCACTTGTTCTATATTTCTTCTGATCCAGCTCTACTCAATGAATCTTGTCCTCTACAAGCATCACAGTTTTATCCATTGCTTTGTGCTGAGTCTCAAGGACCAAACCTATACGACGGATTCCAGAAAGCCCTTCTTGGAAATTGATGTCAAAGGGGGAGAGAGAGATCACATCAAAGCTTATAGGAGAGAGAGATCACATCAAGGGAGATAAAAAGTCTCAAGGACCATACCTACAAGAGAGAAAGTATTAAGGGGGAGAGAGAGACTTCCAGGAGGAGAGAATACTCAAGGATCCCAGATGTCCCAGATGCTTGATGCTTGATGTTCAAGAGGAGAGATGTCACATGTCTTTTTAGGGGGAAAGACATGTTCATTTGTATCTTTCAGCTCTGATTTGCTATTCCCTATCTTCTCCCAATATCCCATGTAAGATTCTGGGGGAGCAAGACACCTAAGGGAAAGAAATCAGTCAAATTCATTGCATATCTTTATTCTTGGGGACATGTTGAATCCAATGTGGTACCTTGTACTCACTCTCTACATGTCATCCCAGTCTTGGTATTCTTGTGGTTTCTTTTGTTTGCTCTGGCTAGTGGATGTACCTGTGTTATCTAACTTGGTTTGTGCAGGTTCATTCCATCCTAAGCCAACTCAAGACCACAAGGTAAGTATATGCATCAAAATCATGAGTATGAGGAGTTCTTGCTTATGTACATACTATTTGCAAGAAGGACTCATGAGCATGAAGGTATTTTCCTTGATAATCTTTTGCTCTGATGCATATGGCCAAGATACATGTAACACATTGCCTACTCTGTCATGGTTATGCTCTCACATGCCTCTGTATTTCATATTTACATGAGTGCATACATGTAAGGGGAGCCTATGCTTGTTTCATGTCCTTCCAAAGCTTTACTTGCTGTTCTTTATATCCTTATCTAAAGCTTTGATGTATGTTGCCATCAATTACCAAAAAGGGGGAGATTGAAAGCACAAGTGCTCCCTAGGTGGTTTTGATAATTAATGACAAGATATCTCTTGTTGGACTAACATTTCTATCTAGCATGTTTCAGATAAGTTCAACAATGGAGTGGCATGGACTAAAGGTTGTGGGAACTCCTTCAAGATGCTAAGGACAAAGGATTGGCTAAAGCTTCAAGCTCAAGACTCTTCATTTTACATTTTAGTGATCCAAGATCACAATGAGTCCATGGGAAAAGCCAATACTATCAAGGAGGGATGAGGTGTTGCTTAATGAGCCTCTTGCTTCATGTGCTTAATGATATGCTCCAAAATCCTCAGCTACTTTCCCACTTCCACATATGACCTAAACCCTAAGCCAAACTCGGTCCTACCGATTCTTTCTATCCGGCGCCACCGAGTTTCACTTGTCATAAGCCACTGCCAAACCCTAGCAATTCGGTTCTACCGATAGGGATCTCGGTCTCACCGAGATGGGATTGCAAACTCTCTGTTTCCCTTTTGTAACTTTTCGGTCTCACCAAAAGAGCGAATCGGTCCCACCGAGATTGCAGTGTAAACTCTTTGTAACTTTTCGGTCTCACCGAAAGAGCAAATCGGTCCCACCGAGTTTACCTGACCAACTCTCTGGTTAGCTTATTACCAAACTCGATCTCACCGAGTTTGTGTAATCGGCCTCACCGAGATTACGTTATGCCCAAACCCTAACCATATCGGTCCTACCGAGTTGCATGTCAGTCCCACCGAAAATCTCTAATGGTCACTAGGTTTACCTTTTCGGTCCGACCGAGTTTGTTGATTCGGTCCCACCGAGATTGGAAAACTGTGCGTAACGGTTGGATTTTGTGTGGAGGCTATATATACCCCTCCACCTCCTCTTCATTCGGAGAGAGAGCCATCAGACTAAGCCTACACTTCCAGCATCCTATTTTTGAGAGAGAACTACCTACTCATGTGTTGAGGCCAAGATATTCCATTCCTACCATATGAATCTTGATCTCTAGCTTTCCCCAAGTTGCTTTCCACTCAAACCTTCTTTCTACCAGATCCAAATCCTATGAGAGAGAGTTGAGTGTTGGGGAGACTATCATTTGAAGCACAAGAGCAAGGAGTTCATTACCTACACACCATTTGTTACTTCTTGGAGAGTGGTGTCTCCTAGATTGGCTAGGTGTTACTTGGGAGCCTCCGACAAGATTGTGGAGTTGAACCAAGGAGTTTGTAAGGGCAAGGAGATCGCCTACTTCGTGAAGATCTACCGCTAGTGAGGCAAGTCCTTCGTGGGCGATGGCCATGGTGGGATAGACAAGGTTGCTTCTTCGTGGACCCTTCGTGGGTGGTTTCTTCTTCGTGGACCCTTCGTGGGTGGAGCCCTCCGTGGACTCGCGCAACCATTACCCTTCGTGGGTGGAGCCCTCCGTGGACTCGCGCAACCGTTACCCTTCGTGGGTTGAAGTCTCCATCAACGTGGATGTAGGATAGCACCACCTATCTGAACCACGAGAAAAACATCCGTGTCTCCAATTGCGTTTGAATTCTCCAAACCCTTCCCCTTACATTCTTGCAAGTTGCATGCTTTACATTCCGCTGCTCATATACTCTTTGCATGCTTGCTTGATATGTATTGTGTATGTTGAAATTGTGCCTAAAACTATACTCAAACCAAAAAGACCTAAAAATTGCAACTTTAGCACTAAGTGTCTAATCACCCCCCCTCTAGACACATCTACTTCTAGATCCTACAAGTGTTCTGCGTCGCGAGTTTGGCCCTATATGCATCAGCTCCGAATCATGTCTTTGGTCAAATGTTGGGTTTGCCCGGCTCCCACATTTTGGTATCTTACATTCCGTTATATCGGCTAAGGTAGCACTGGGAGAACTACTGCGATTGTGCCCTGGTTTGTCCGGATGAGCACTTCAGTAGAGAAAGCCGAAAACTGATTGTCATGATATAGCGAGGGACTGGTCAACCACTCGATGACTTATCGGAATCTTCGAGATTCCTCCACATTAACGAAGGGCCATTTCCCGGTCATGTACGAACGCGCCCTGTATTCGGATGAGCGCAGAAGTACCAGGGGCTATATAGTAGCCCCACTGTCAAACTCCTATGGCTAAGTGAAAGTGTTAAAGCAATATAGTCTGATTGCCTCATTCGCTGCGCTATCACCTCATTAACGGACCAAGACGTTGGATCAAGTGTGGATCTGCATTTTTTGGGAACACCCCCGCATTATATGTGTGGGGGCGGAAGCCGACGACTGCAAACTTTCAGGTTATATACATATATACATAAACGGTCGCACAGGAGGCATCATAGTACTTTCGGGAAAAAGTATAAATACAGCCTTAATGATTCAATAAAACATTGTTCTTACAATGGGAATACATGTCACTAGAACATAATATTCTTCGAGCACTGAGCCTCTATCGAACGAGCGCCTTCAAGAACTTCTTCAAAGTAGTGATCGGCAACTACTCGGCCTACGGCCGAACCCTGTGTCGCAACAATGGTGGCCTCCATCTCCGCTAAGTATGTCTTGACACCGGCAAAGGCCATCCGCGCACCCTCTATGAACGCCGATCTCTTTACAGCATCGATGCATGGCACAACACCAAAGAATTGTTGCACTAAACTAAAGTAGCTATTCAGCCTTGGCCCTCCCGGCCACAGGTGATCCACAACGGGCCTCATGGAAAGTCCGGACAACCTATGGAGCTCGGCCCACTCGGCCATTTGCTCATTCAACAGCAACGGATGAACTGGAGCATGAAATTGTGACCAGAACAGTTTTTCCACTTCATGATCTTTCCGATCCTTGAAGTACTCTGCCGCATCAGCAACGCTTGTAGCCAAATTGGCGTAGGCCTCCGTAGAACTCCATAGCCGGTCCAGAGGTGCATACTTCGGATCCCCGAACTTAGTCCGCAACAAGAAGGGTTTCCCAGACACGATATTTGCAGCTTGATTCAGCTCCTCCTTCGTCGCTCTAATTTTGGAGCGGGCTTCCTTGGCAGCCACCAGGGCCTTCTCCAGGTCCGTCGCCTTCACCCGGTTTTCATCTTCAAGAAACTGGTAACAGTCAGCGGCATCTTTTAACTCTACAGCCATCTTGGCTATTTTTTCCTTGCTCTCGCAATGCGCGGCCTGTTCGGCCCTTAACTCTTTGGCTGCCTTTAGAGCGGCCGCATTGCTGCTCCTTGCTTGCTCCTTAGCTCGAGCAAGCTCCGCCCAAAGGGTCTCCACGGTGGTAGCTCCATCTGCAGTCACAACATATTAAAGATACTGGCATCATGCTACTCTTATTATGTGACAATCACGGGAGAAATCACTCACCCTATGCCTCGTCAAGCCACTTGTTGACAAACACGATGTCGGCATCTGCCGCATCAAGTTGCCGCTTTAGCTCGGCAAACCCATCAGTCCGGCTAGCCACCGGAGCTTCAGCCACCTGCACATAAAGGCGGTCTGGTTATTACCTGGGACTATGATCCTCTGTTTGCCGCCATTTTCGACAACGACCAGAGTCTCGGGGGCTACTATCTGCATAGGGCACACCTAACATGTGTGGTACTGTTCAAAATATACATTATTTCACGTACCTCGAAGCCTTTCAGCAGACTCATAAAGGCTTCACGCAAACCGCTTTCAGCGGATGAAATCCTTTCAATTACCGTACCCATTAGCGTACGATGCGCTTCCGAGATGGCCGCTTGCCCCAGAAGATCCTTCAGCGCATCCGACCGCACACTGTACGGACCCTTGTTGTCGCTCTCCTTAGGAGCCGGATACTGGGGATCCCGGGTAGCCAAAGGGTTATCCTCCGGCCTTAGTGGATCCGGAGATACCCTTCGCGACGACAATTCAAGGTCGCCCGCTTCATGAGGCGGGGTGTCGGGGGGAGGCATTTCGCTCTCCATCATCTCCGGAAGAAGATCCCCCGAAGACGAACTCTTCGAGACGGGCTACGATCCGGGCTACAATTTATAAGCAGTGGTTATTGTCTTCGGAAGTAAGGTAGGATATTTCCACTATTAAAGTACTTTTCGACTACTTACAGCTCGGTAGAGGGCTGATCCCCGCGCGGACATTGTGCGGCAAGAATACCCTCCCAGGCAGGACTCTCTGATGAAGATTTCTTCTCCCGTTTGGAAACCTTAGTTTCTGGATCTTCAGAGGTAGTCCTCTTCCTTCCCCGGGGAGCGAGAATGTCAGATTCTTCCCTTTGGTTGTCCTCCCTCGCGGAGGCACTCATCCCCTCGGTTGGAATGAGTAGCGAGTGAGGCCCGCTTTCGCCCTCTCTCTCCCCCCCATCATCTTCCTTTGAGGGCACTAGATAAGGCGTCGGCTCAAGCATCTTGTCCAGTACTGGATTGTCCAAGCCCTCAGGAAGGGGGGCCGAACACCTGATCAACATCGCCTTTGCTATCCAGTCCTGGTCAAAAAGCGGCTCTTTAGAATGATGCCATGATAAATAAAAGGACAACAGGTTTGGCATGGGATTACTTACTTGGGCAGCGGGGCGGTTGCAGCTCAGGCCCACATCCTCGGTGGTGTCTGGACACTCTACTTGGGGTCCAAAGAATGATTTGTACATCTCTTCGTGCGTCATGCCGAGGAAATGCTGAATAGCTCGCGATCCTTCCGGGTTGAATTCCCACATGCGGAGGGGCCGGGGTTTGCAAGGTTGGACTCGACGAACCAGCATAACTTGCACTGCCATAACCAGACTGAAATCTCCCTTGAAGAGATCTCGGATACGGCTCTACAGTATTGGCACGTCCTTGACTGGACCCCAGCTCAGCCCCCTGCTGATCGATGACATCAGTTGTGGTGGGGGGCTCGAGCAAAAGGTGGGGGCAGCTACCCACTTGGCACTTCGGGGAGCTGTGATGTAAAACCACTCCCGCTGCCACAATCCGGACACCTCTGGGAAAGAACCCTCAGGCCATGGAGCGTCAGCGATTTTGCTTATTAAAGCACCTCCGCACGCTGCGAGCTGCCCCTCGATCGTCTTCGGCTTCACATCGAAAGTCTTGAGCCACAGGCCGAAGTGAGGGGTAATGCGGAGGAAGGCCTCACATACGACAATAAATGACAAGATGTGAAGAAGGGAATCCGGGGCCAGATCGTGAAAATCCAGCCCATAATAGAACATAAGACCCCTAACAAAGGGATCCAGAGTGAGGCTTAGTCCTCGGAGGAAGTGGGAGACGAACACACACTACAAAAAAATACATTTCTGTGATGATACGTGTTTTTCACAGTAGGTCGCTTTTTTTGTCATGCATCTACATCCATAACAAATTTTTGATAGAATCAAGCTAGTCATACCTGTGCTGTCGTAGAAGTGTTCCATGACATTACCAAAATTATCATCATGGAAGTGTCCACTTCCATGACGATAAATCGCGTGTCACAGAAGTGCTTTCGTCAAGGGTGACCGACATGTGGCATCCACCGTAACGGAACACCGTTAAGCTATCGGGTTGGGTTTTGGATCCAATAACCCGTTAACAGCCCCGACCAATGGGGACTTTCCACGTGTAAAATCATCATTGGCTAGAGGAAACACGTGTCGGCTCATCGTCGGGACAGATGTCATCCACTCACTGGAGAGAAGGCGCCTATGATACGTCGACACGTGGCATGGCCCAACAAGTTTAAATGGGCCGGCCCAACTAGATGCCCACAAGATTTTGGGGACCATAATGGGCTGGCCCAGCTAAAGGCCCACGAAATTTTGTGGACCATAATGGGCTGGCCTAGCTAAAGGCCCACAAGATTTTGCGGGCCATAATGGGCCGGCCCAGGTAAAGGCCCACAAGATTTTTTTGTGCCATAATGGGTCGGCCCAGGTAAAGGCCCACAAGATTCTTGCGGGTCATAATGGGCCGACCCAGCTGAAGGCCCACGAGATTTCGCCGACATTAATGGGTCGGCCCAGCTGTAGGCCCACAAGATTTTGAGGACCCTAGTAGGCCGGCCATTAACTGGCTGCCATGTTTTAGGCCAAATGCCGGCCCATATTTGATCCGGTCCATTAATGGCCTGCCACGCTCCGGGCCTAATAGTGGCACATATGAGATCCGGCCCGTTGAAAGCCTACCATGTTTTGGGCCAAATTACGGCCCAGATCAGGTCCGACCCTTTAAGAGGCTTTGGGCTCAATTATGGCCCATATCAGATTCGGCCCATCAACTGGACATTATGCTTTTGGGCCCACTTGCTAAAGGCCCACTTAGTAATTCGGCCTGATATTAGTTTTGGCCTGTTAAGGGCCCATTTAACATTTCGGCCCTATATTAATTTCGGCCTGTTAAAAGCCCGTCATATAGTTGGGCCTAACTACGGCCCGGTTTGCATCCGGCCAGCTCGCAGCCAATATCTGATTGGGCCAAACAAGGACCCAGACAATTTTGGCCTGTTAAAAGCCCATGATTTGATTCACACAATCATGGGCCGGGGTTCATTTCGGGCTGCTGCCGGTCCGTGAGCTGATCGGCACATTTCAGGCCCAACCTACATCGTGATTGCATGACGGCCCGATTATGTACCGTAATTTTACGGTTTGTCCGGTTTACTGCGAAGACAGGATATATATACTGTAAAATAACTGCAGCATCGTGAATATGAAAAACCTATACTATACAATAAAGAAATTACAGCATAATACATCCACTGGGCATCAAAGTTCGCCAGTATGATAATAAAGCACAAGCAGACAGCAGATTACATACACTGGGCATCAAAGATCGCCACCAA
Organism: Triticum urartu; assembly: GCF_003073215.2. Taxonomy (NCBI): domain Eukaryota; kingdom Viridiplantae; phylum Streptophyta; class Magnoliopsida; order Poales; family Poaceae; genus Triticum; species Triticum urartu. The sequence continues at coordinate 94,817,468 of NC_053022.1, read as the reverse complement.
TGCAAATAAACACGCCGACAAAATAATATACAAAACCGACAACACTTCAATAGAGTTCAAGAAAGGTTAGCCCTGTTGGGGAGCTACAGTGCAAGCAGCTGAGCAAGATGATGAGACTGTGCTTGTTCAACACATATATCTTCCTCACTCTGAAAGATAAACAAGCAGACATATGACAGGTTTTGCACATAAAAGTATCAGTGCTGACAATTCATCACATTTCCTACTGACGAATAAAGTGACACCGTTTAAATTTGCATTAACACAATATGGTATTGTTCAGGTCAAGACATGGCAGGAAATGACATTGTGAAGGAGTTGGCAGCTTCACGACACCACTGGATTACAGATCAAGAACTCATAAGTATCAATGGTTAGTGTGCTGTCAATTTATACCATTTCAGATTGGCAAATAAAGAGATGGTTTAAATAATAGTAGAATGATATGACATTTTTCATAGTTAAGACATTGCAGAATATGACATTGTGCTGTAGTGGGTAGGTTCACCACACCACTGGATTACAGATGAAGAACAGAAGCATACATGCAGTGCAAAAGAAGATCACTTGCTCTGTATAGTTTAATTTACATGGTATGAAGAAGGAACTTGGTTGTACAACTGAAAACTTAAATTGAGAAAGGACGAACTTTTGTTTATGAACTACATATAATAAACTTTAAACAAGCAATTTGATGCAAACACCAAAAATAAACAGCTGTTGCAGTCATGCCTAACCAAATATATACAACAAAGTTTGAAGGCTTGAGATGGACAAACTTACATTATTGGTGAAGACAGGCTCTATAAAGGCCTTGTCCATGCTGATGGGGGGCAATTCATGAAGTTTACCACAGAATCTTCTTCAAAAGCATTGCCTTTATTCTACATTTTCTTAAGAGTAAATATAGATGTGATAATATACAAAAAAATGGAGAATATTTAAGATAAGATGAAGAGTGATGCTACATAACCAAGTAGCTATAAATGTAAGTGCAGCGATACAGGCAAAAGGTACAGCCAAGAGCAATGCACAGCTAAACTTCTTCAGTACCAACCTTATGGTAAGAGTAAATATAGATCTGATGTGTAGAAAATGGAGGGCAAAGGAAAATAAGCTGCAGAGTGATGGTACATGAACAACTACCTGTCATTATAAGTACACTGATAAAGGACAACATGTACTTACAAGAACAATGCAGAGCTAAAAAGACATTGGCATTGGATATATTCTACACTAATGTAACCATTCATACAGATCAGATAATTTGGAGCGAACAATTGATAAGCAAGCTATCATGCATACTGCTGTCACATAACGAACCAGGTATGTATGCAAGTACAGTGATACAGGATAACAGGTACTAACAAGAGCAAAGCAGCGGGCAGCATATTTGAGATATCCTGTCGTTCTTGTCAAACCGGAATTCTTCTTCGAGCAGATTTCCTGCAAAAAAGATCCGTAAGGCACATGTGGAAAAGTAGAAGTTCAAATTGTCATGTGATTTCATAGATAGTACCTCATCCTGGGAACGAGACCAGTGCATAACAAGGTTTTTCCATTCAATGTCTTCTAAATTTAGCACAAGAGACTTCACCAGAAATTCGTTTATAGACTTGCCATCAAAATGTGATTTCCTCAGGTAACACCGATACTGCTGCAATGCTTCCTTGAAAAGCACAAGCAAGCTTTGCTCGTCATGACTATCCAGATTGACCCTCGCCTATTTACAACAATTTAATGTAAATCATTGATGTGTTCAATCAGTAGAAAACAGGAAAGTAATAGCCATGAATAATAGCACTTACACGTAAGTTGGACAGGAAGATGTGAAAATGGTGTTTGTCTTCACAATAATCTTCCCATGATGGGAATATATGCACGTAGTCCCTAACAACATTGAAAGCATTGTCTTTTAAACTGGGAATAAATGGGATGGGGTTCCAATCTGTAGGAATTGGCCGTCTCTGCAGTTGGGATAGGTCTTCGGCCGGTGGACTTGCTGTACTTTTTGCTGGAGTGGAATTTTTCTGTGGTACAGCTGGTGCTATGGAAAATGAAATCGGTATACCTTTTGCTGGAGTGCAGGTCCTGTATGGTGGGGCTAGTGGTGTGGCCAGTGAAGTATGGGTATAGTCTGCTGGAGTCGGTCCTACATTTTGTGTCACTGGTTGTACAACCAATATAAGTGGGGTGCTGTCTGATTTCTCTGGCACCACCACATTTTCAAGGACTTTGCTGGTGCTCCTTCAGGTTTGGCAATCACCCTCTTCCTTTTTGATGTCTGATGCACAAGAACAGTGTGGCGACCCGACCCGAATGGATCAAGTCTACTGTGCTCCGGTGTCATCCCTGGATCAGTAATGCTGACACCACACAGTACATCGAAGGATTTATAGCAGAGTGGCAATCACACACTTATTACATCATTGTCTCAAAGAGAAATTATTACAATAAATATGGCTTAAGCCATCTAATAACGATAACAGCGGAAGGTTTGGAAGATAAATGGGTCCATCAAATCCAACGGCATCACTGAGTGTAGAACCACGACCTAAAAGCACCTTACTCGTCGTCTGAAAAGTTTGCAACATGAGAAGTTGCAGCCCGAAAACGGGTCAGCACATGGAATATGTTGGCAATGTAACACATAGAGAGTAATGGAATGAAACAACTATACTACATGCATATATGGCTGGTGGAAAGCTCTATGGTTACAGTTTTGCGTAAAGCCAGTTTTTCCCTACTGCAAAGGAATAAATTTATTTAACTATCATGGTAGTTGTTAAACATCGAGAATGGTTGACAGCATTCCGATCCCAATTAAGTAATTAAAACCAAACAACATTAATTAGAAGTAACGTGATGAGATTCACATGATATTCAAGTACTAGATACTCAAGTTGTCCATAACCGGGGACACGGCTAATCATGATTAGTTTGTTACACTCTGCAGAGGTTTGCGCACTTTTCCCCACAAGACTCGATCGCCTCCATTTGGTTTCTCGCACTACATGGTGTTTGAGAAGACAGATGACCGAGACACAGTCTTTCAGAAGCGCTAGCACCTTACATGTGGGTAGACCGTACCACCTACATCCCCTACATCTGCTAGTCTACCCGTAAGAGTTCGCACAACTTAGTCAACTATGCCAGAGCCCATAATGGCTGGTGGCTGCACACGGAAGTTACTAGCATGAATGATCTTATGATCCCTTTGAGCCTGGGTGGCGGTCCGAAATAAAAACAGGCAAGTCCTGATAGACATCAGGTGCCTCAATCCACCCAGATGTGTGTTTAAGTTGCCACCTTAGATAAATCCTTAATTATCAACCTCACATCTATCATGGATATCACTCACCCAATGCACGTCTACTAGCATAGCATGGCATAATAAGCAAACGTAGAAGTAACTCCCAAAGGTTTGATAAGAAACAGGTAATAGGTACTACCTCATGTACTTCCCATCCCACAATTTAATTAGATCCTAATCATGCAATGTGAGAGGATTGATCTAATGCAATAAAACATGGGTTGTAGAAAAGGTATGATCAAAAGTGTTACTTGCCTTGCTGATGATCCGCGAGACCTAGGGTTTCGAAGTAACAAGCGGCGCAATCCGGGTGATCTATCGCAGACAAACAACAAGCACACAGTAAGTACTCATCTAATGCACAGGTAAAACTCGAACAAGAGAACGAACCAGAAAGTTCAACTTAAGAACTCCGGTTGCAAAGAAAGAACGAACCGAACAAAGAAACGGAAAACAAACGGCGGAAGAAAACAACTCGGTTCTAGCAAGTTGAAACTAGGTCAACTTTTACTGTAGCAAAGGCTTGTTCAAGTTGATTAGATGGAACGGCGGTTTTGAGGCGAAACTCCAGGCGCTTGAATCACCTGATTCCGATAAACAAGCGAGAAGAAAGACTAGAACGAAGATCGGATCTGAGATCGCGATCGCGGAATAAATCCGACGAAAAGAAAGAGACGAACGGTTAAACGAACGGGCGTCGTTAACCGGGAAAAATCGGTGATCACGTTCGTTGAGACGAGCGGTCCGAAAGAAGAACGAAAACCGATCTAGGGTTTCGGAAGAAAAACCGAAACAAAACCAGAAGAAAACCGGAAAAGAAACGGAACGGTTCTTTTAAGAAAAACCGAACCAGAGAAAGAAAAAGAGGCGCGGCGCGGGGCTACCTCGGGAGGCGGGCTCCGGGCGGCGGCTTAGGGCGGCGGTGGCGGCTTAAGGCGGCGGCGGCGGCTTAAGGCGGCGGCGGCTATAGGCGGGCTTGGGGAAGGGGCAAGGGGAGGCGGCGGCGGCTTGGATCCCGCTGGGACTCGGCCAGGCGGCGGGGCTGGCGGCTGGCGCGCGCGGCTGGGCCGGCCTTGGCCCAGGCGGCTGGGCCTGCGCCCCCCTTTTTTTAAAAAAAAAATCGGTTACGCGCGCAGAAAAAACAAAGAAAAGAAAAACTAAACGAACCCAAAAATTCCTAAAGTAAATTTTCCCCGACTCCTAAAAATGAGTCGAACAAAATGAACTTTCCTCCGGACCTAGATGCAATTTTTGAAAACGCGCATTTTTCCCTATCCAAAGAAAAAGCAAACAAAACTCCGGAAAAACCAAAATTTGACTTATTCATTAAATCTTCATTTTTCCTAACTTTGGGAAAGTCATATTATTCCCTCTCTCATATTTTTGATATTGGAAAAATAATGGAAGATGAAATAAATAAATCAAATGATCCTCTTTTCAAATTTGAGAAAACTCAAATATGAAAATAACGAAATCTCCAACTCTCTCCGTGGGTCCTTGAGTTTCGTGAAATTTCTAGGATCAACCAAAATGCAAGAAAATATGCTATGCATGATGATCTAGTGTATAACATTCCAAATTGCAAATTTGGGATGTTACAAACAGCATTTGAGTGAAAAAACATGGTATGATGACAGATGGAATATGTATTGATAATGGATGGGCATGGCATCTCGACATATATGATGAGTAAACTAAGAAGATGGCGGTGCAACAAAGTAGAAGAAATGCAAGACAACATATGCAAGATATCCGCAATCAATAAAACATTGCCAAATTAGAACAGGCACCTTGATGGGTGAACAGGACATGCCATCTGCCTTTGACTCCTCGAGGTTAGAATAGTCATTAGGATGATATTCTGAACAAGAATCAACAGGTGGGGAGCGTATGAGTTTCATTGCATCCAGAATGGCACTCAATGCCTTGGTGCCAATTTTGTAAGTCATTGTAGTGTTTAGCTTCAAGAGTGGACTACTGCTAGTGCGACACAAAGCAGCTACATAGATCATAGTGTAGATATAACGGGAAAACCTTAAGCATCAGAGTAAAATCAACAAAGTGGAACTTACTGGAATATATGTGCTAGTATTGCCGGTATGGCTAGAAAGGCTTCGGATACCAGCTCTCTTCAAGTGAAGGTGGGGTACTGTTAATATCAATGTAACTCTCAAAGGCAACACAGCTCCCCGCATTTCCTTGCTATTCTTATAGGATTCAAGTGGGCAGGCCACCACAAATCCTATTCCTATGTTTACAAGATCCTACGAATCAAAGAGGCTCAAAGTGTCCATCACAACCGACCGTATAGACCTCTACACTGCAAATGTCCCTGCTCATCTTCAGTACAAGGAACATACTGTACTACTATCATACTGCCCCCATTCCAAAATATAAGTCTTGGTAGAGATTTCCACTATATGGATCACATACAGATGTATCTAGGTACATTTTAGAGTGTACATTCACTCATTTTGCTCCATATGTAGTCCATGGTGGAATCTATACAAAGACTTGTATTTAGGAACGGAGAGAGTACATATTAAAGAAGAACGGAAGAGGAACATGGTAAAGAAGAGCAAGCAGATTTTGGATAATAAAATGTTGGTTGCGCAGTGCCCACACATGATGAACCAGAGCGCATTGAGAATGCAACTCCTAGCTGTCTCTCGACCATTTCAGGCGGTTGGATGAAGATCCTATGTCTCCTAACCCTTCTTCTTCCTCGTCTATGATTCTTCCCATACAGAACACCGCATGGGCCGCCGGGCGGACCACCGGCCCCCACCGCCTGTGTTCCTCCTCCACCCCACCCCCAGCCCCACCCCAACCCCCACAACCACCCAAGCCCCTTCGATCGCACCGGCGAACTCCGACGAGCTATGAAAAATCGACTGACCCAATTTTGAAATTTACTCTACTGTGATTTAACTAGTGTGGAATATAAAAGGGGAAAACCATAAGCATTGCCAGTATGGTGTTGAGCATGCCATGGCGGATCTGAAGGTGCAAACAGGACAAAGGCAACTTCGCAACCAAGACAAGAAATCAGAGTAAAGTAGTGGCGATCTATTTTCTTGCTGTGATAAATAAGTTGAGTAGATACGAAAGAGTACCGCCTCTGGTGCGGCGCCGTGTAGGCATCTGCTGAGAATTTGACGGTGCTGCGGTAGCGATGGCTGTCGGCGGCATGGAAGCAGATCTAGGAGGGTAGACAGTGGCGGCAGGGCGCGGTGGACGAGACGGTCGTAGGAGTGGTGCCGACAAGGTGGACGACGGCGGGGATGAAGCGAGAGGACGGGATGCAAGGATCCCGGTCCGAAGCCGTGGATGAGAGAGGTTAATCTCTTGTAATGGACGGCGGCGTCGGGGTATCAGCTCCAGCATGGTGGAGGAGGACGGCGGTGGATGGGGTGGCGGATGGCGGCGGACGGAGGAGGGTGGGGTGGAGAGGGTGTTTTGGCGCCCACGGAGTACGAATGGGGAAAAGGGAGGTAGAGAGGAAGGGGGAACCATGTATTTAGGGCGCGCTTGTCTCAAATGCGAGGAAGTTTACAAACTTAGCCCTCGTTTCAAATTTCTACTACATCATAGCAACACTAGTCGGTCGGGGATAGGACGGTAATCTCGCATACACCGAATATTTGCCGACGAGAGTTTGTTTTTGGCGCCCACCATGTATGAATATGAATCGGGGAGGGAGTTGATTTCGGTCGAGGACACACTGTGTTTTGGCGCCCACCGTGTATGAATCCGGGTGAGAGGCGGTTACGTCACGTTTGGGTGAAATTACAAACCTACCCCTATTGAAACCTATAGAAATCCAGCATATAGGCTTTGCGTGGCAGGGATAGGCAGCAGTGATTTCCATCTCGCAGATTTTGGTTCCGGGCGGTTACTGCAACTTTCCCCGCTTCGTTCAAATTTTGCAGAGTGCACGTTTACCGTGCCAACTCAATTCGAATCCCGTTTGTATTCTATTTTTTTCGGGCGGGATCCATTTTCAATTGGAATTACATTCTATATACATCATTTTTTATATATACTTTCAAAAGCACAACACCATTTATGCATAAATATGGTTTACAAATGGCATGATCTCAGATTCATAAGGTTGTAACCATCAATTTGGATTTTCAAATATTTGAAACCACTTTATGTTCAAATCGAATGTATGCATTCCTCGCTAACTGTCTCCAATTAATGTGCGTTTCATGCGGGTTTTTTTTACTTCTCAAACATGTATAATGTGTTTCACACACGCAACATATAGGGTAATCCCGTTTAGACATTAATTGCATATAAACCATGCATTGTTTGTAATTGAAGAATCTATGGATCACCAATATTGATAAACTATATAACATTACACGTGTGCCCAAATTCAAATGAATATGCATGTTTGAGACACCAATTTGCGTTATGATATTATCGATGTCGTGATCTCCAGTTTAAATATTTGAATCCCCTTTAATCCAGATATTCGTCTCATATAGCTATCACTCATGCTTATATATGACTATCTCTCTGGACCTATACGCGTTCATTGTCTCTCATGTATCTCTCGTGCTACCTATATGTCGACAATGATCTTTTATCTTCATAACACACTGACGGTACTCTCTCCCTCGACGTTCATCACTCTATCCCTCTCTAAGTATATCTCGCTCCCTGCTATGTGTCTCTAACTATGATTCTCCATGTGGAATCTCTTTCTCTCACACAAACACAAAACTTTGTCTCCCGGGGTCTCATTTCTCTCTACTATTCCCATGTGTGCCACTCGCACACCCCTCATACAAAGATGTCTTTCGCTCCTTAGATATGAGAACCTACGACTCTTCCTCATCAATATCTCTTTCTCACACACAAACACAAACTCTGTCTCCCAGGGTCTCATATTTCTCCATTGTTCTCTTGTATTTCGCTCACACACACCCTCTCTCCCTAGAGATATCTTGCGTTCCCTCGTATGTCTCTCTAGCTATCACTCTCGTTGTGAAATATCTTTCTCTCTCGCAGACACAAAACTCCGTCTCTCTGGATCTCATTTCTCTTTGATATCTGTTTGTATGTGACTCACACGCACCCTCTCTCTATCTCTCGCACACCCACACACATAACCCAGCCTTCTGATCCACTCGACTCCTATCTCTAACGCAGACTAGCTAGCATCTTTATCTTTCTATTTATCAGTTTCTCCATCGACCTTCTTTCTCGCCCTCACTCTTGATTCCTATCACGCACACTACATATGTTTCTCTCTACATGCAGTCAAGTGCCCTCTCACACACATATATAACTTCACCCTTTGAACAACGCGACGGTCATCTCCAACACCCAAACTAGCGGATGTCCCTATAGCTAGCATCTCCATCTCTGTATCTATCTGTAGTTTCTCCGTCAACATTTCTTTCTCACACGGAGTCTTGCTTCCTATAACCCACACTATATATGTCTCTCCATACATATGCATTTATAGGTTGGTCTCTTTTGCACAATCGTTGCGCCTCACTCCCTCTGCTCGCCATAGATGCATGCTCCAGCCCACGCCACTATCTCTTAAAGACAAAAACACATGCTCAATTGTCGGGACTTCTTCCATGCATACTCACATGCATGCATATTGTCATACCGATCCGTCTCTCCCATGTCGTTGATCTTATGACTTATGTCTTCTTTCTTCTATCTCGATCATGCGCGCGCGCACACACACACATCCCATGTATACATGTATACCTCTCACACATGCACGTTTAAGGTCTGTATGTCTCCATACGTAGTTAATTACCCTCAATCCTAATGCCACATCGAATCGTTCTCCTCTTTTGTGCACATAACTTCCGCCTGGATGGGTAAAACACACACTCACACTTAACAATCTCCTTATAGCTACCCCCCCCCCGCCTCTCACTCTTCCCCTATATCCCCGAAACCAATAAGACCATCCCTTAGTTTAATTCCCGCCTACATGCACCATCGATATATAGTAGTCTTCCTCGGTGTCTCTCGAACAAACACGTTCTCTCGAAGTCGACTCCTCTCACGCGCACACACCTTCTCTCCCCTCTCTATGGGCATTTTCTCTCTCGCACCCCATCGTTGGTGGCCTCTGCCATACACATCACCTCTCTATGATGAAAGCCATGCACACTTAAATTATATCTGCCACAGAGGACCCCGCGACACACACACACGCACGCACCCCCCAACACACACTAAGACTCCATCTCTCTCTCACACACACACAAACACACACACACACGCAAGCACGCACGCCCCCCCCCACACACACACTAAGACTCCATCTCCCTCCCTCTCTCACACACACACAAACTAAGACTCCATCTCTCTCTCTCTCCTCTCTCTCTCTCTCTCACACACACACTAAGACTCCATCTCACACACACATGCTCTAGGCGGAGCATTTGTTCCTACCACCCTTCATCCAACCTTACCCGTATGATAAACAATCACCTTTATTTACTTGCATAACATGGACAAATTCCACTTTACTTTAGTAGTCAGCAAACTTATCATCTGTACCCTTATAAAAAAACGAGTTGGTGGTGATGGTGTGCCTGCCATCTTGTAATATAGACCGTATGATCTATATCTGAGGATAGAAAGCAAACTATGATAATTTTACAAAAGATACCGGCACCTCTCTCCACATCATTATCTCTCGCAACATCATTGCTCAGCAATTAAAAAAGGAATAAGTCTCTAGAACAATCTAACATGCATGGTGGCCGCTGCCGCCTGCCGGCGCCGTCCAGCCCCATGCCTCCACCCATTCCGACCACCAGTCACCACCACGCTCCACTCCTCCTCGCCTTATCTCTCATCTTTCAATTTTTTCGATGACATTCTCGAGATACTAGTTTTCCGATAAAATTCTTGAGATATCACTAGTTTTTACACATGGGACTACTCCTGCATGGGTCAATCACAACAGGTGTTCTGTAAAAAATGCATATAGATGTTCCGTGCAATGCACAAGAATCTTGCTTGTAATTATATAACGCAAATCACGAGCAGGAAGTGACATTTTTTTGACACAACCACGTTAACATGGCCACGTAAATCACTAGCTAAAGTAAATACCATTATACTTATATCCCTATGCAAAAGGTTGAGTACATGTCCGAAGAGTAGAGTCGCACACACGCACTCTATCTCTCAGAATCTCTCTCACACACACACCAGTTACGTGATGCCACTTAAGCTGACACGTATGTTACAATTTGTGCACCCGCGGGTACATGTGATGCTGCGCATTTATTTAAGCCGGAAGGCGAACCCAAACAGTAGATGCATTCATTCCCCTCCCGCCGTCTCTTCTCTGGTTGCCGTCGCCCGGTAGCCATGGGCCGGCCGAAGGTAACAACATACGCCATACTCCCGTCAGAGCGGCGCTTTAATATGGAAATTTTGGTGGTCATGCATGCATCTTTTTGTGCTAGCACTCCTATACTCCCTCTGGTCCTTTTTAGTTCGCATATAAGATTTGACTGAAGTCAAGCCTCGTAAAGTTTGACCAACTTTATAGAAAAAAGTATCAACATTCACAATCTGAAATCAATACAAATAGATGTGTGATGACTTAAAGTTTCATATTGTATAACTTTAGCATGACAGATATTGATATTTTTTCATATAATACGGTCAAACTTTGTGAAGTTTGACTTCAGAGAATTCTAACATGCAGAGTAAAAAGGACCGGAGGGAGTATAAGGGTTGACCGGTCGCTTCCCGCGGACGTGCGCGGGCGGTGGAAGAGGAAGGAGAAGGGAAGCGGGCTGTGGAGTAATGTTTTTTTTACCACAATTTCTTAGGAAACTGAGTGCAATAATTGAGTAGTTTTGCAAACTACCAGTACTGCACCTGAAACGGTTCAAAACCTATACTCCCTTGCCAGCGCGCGCTTCCCGCATGAAATGGTCAGCGTCCCCCTGGAGCGTTAGTGCCGCATTAATGCCCGGCCATAGCGGAGGCGACCTCTCACTGGCGCCGGCTTTGAAGTGGCGCGACGGCCGAGAGAGCGCCGCTTCCCGGTGCACGCGACTGCTCCGCGTCGAGACTGGCCATAGGCCCTGTTTGGATCCATGGGTTAGAGTTAGTTTCATCTAGTTGGGGCTCAAATAGCCCTAAACTATCCAAGCATGAGGGTTTAAATTGGAGCAAGTTGCACCGAACCCACCAAAAAAACTATTCCACCCAAGAGGTGCTAACTGGAGATAGTTCTCATTAGGACCACTGAAAAATCACTTTTCTCTCTCCATGAAGTGCATTTATTGTCAATCTAACCCTGTCACCCAAACACCTCTTTGGCTACAGTTAGTTCAGGGTTAGTCATGAGTTAGTCTAACCTCTAGCTAAGTTAGAGTATCAAACAGGAGCAGTATAGGACATGCATGTTGCTCAAAGCATACAGGCAAATTCGTTACGTGAAAGGATTTTTTATTTTTGAAAACGGAACATGAAAGGAATTTTTTTTAGAATGCTCTTGGCATGTCGCTAACATGTGATAGTTAACCGACCTCAATAGACAGCAGAAACGCCAGCCTGTCGCACTTTGATAGAGATGAGGAGGGAGAAGAGATATAGGCTGCTGGATTACTAGAGATAGGTGTCGCACGGAAGCCAAGAAATATGGTGATAGCATGGGTTAGCCATGTACTAGTATGATACTACACTGGGCTGCCGTGTTTCGTACTCTTCTAGTCCACTGTGGAGATGATTGGTTAATTTTATATCGCTGAATAATATTAAAAATTATGAGTGCAGACGCTCCAGCACGAGGTTCCTTGCTCCTTCTCGGTCGTCTGGAATCTATGTTCTTCCACTCTATTTTTTTACGTGAGCTTTGTTCATCCTTTTGCCAACATGCAAGACATCTAGCATCAAGGTGCACGTGGGATGCAAGGATAGTTCAATCTATATGAAGAACACGTGGGACTGGAACTACGAGACGAACATGTACCCAGGAGTGGACGTACGGACCTGAGTAATGTAGCGTAGTAAGTGAAGTAGAAAGGCACAAATGGTATGAACATGCGTGGCATATAGGGTGTGTTTGGTTGCGTTCTCGTCTCAGCATAGTTGTTCCCTCTTCATGCATGCTCAACTCAATACCCCTCTTCATGCATGCTTCTAGTGTATTTGTGCTAAACTAGTGTGGACTCATGCACCCTCCATACACTCTACCAAACACCCAAAAGTAGGTCAAGAAGGGAACTCTTGGGAGGCATTTGTCTCTTACTACGTACTACCACTAAATGTTGTACGTGCAATGCACGGTGATGTTATGGAGTACGTGCCTAAGTACTCTACTACTACTACTATATTAGTTGGAGGCACATATTAACTTTTATATTTGTTTATGTGTATGCCCCAGACCTTCCAACTAGACGTGTCTTTGTCTCCAGGTCGCACTTTGTATCGTTCATACCACTAAGTACTACTACGTGTGGTCTCCGACCTAGAAGTGTAAGAAGTGCAGACACTCTACCATGCTATTTTTTACGCTGGGCTCTACCACGCTGTTCATGTCCCACTCCTTTCGCTGACGTGTGGGACATCCAGCACGTGTCGTGTTTGGCACCCTTCGTCGTAAGAGTTGAAACGCTAGCATTCATCAGAAATAAAAAATAATTATAAATCGGCAGTGATACTATTTTTTTGCGAACCAATTAGCAGTGATACTATACCACGTGGTTTCCTTGCTCCTCGATATCGGAAAGAATACTTCTGTTCGCCAACATGTGGGACGTCGACCATCTTGGTCCACTTGCCATGCACGTAGAACTCCAAGGGAGTCACCCAGGTTGTCGCGCCACAGTAACAATGACTAATGAGCCGTCAAATCACAGCCCCACTTCCCACTTTGAAGTTGCTTGGACGAAGGAACCATCATGACTTCGTTGAATTCCGCTTCTTGAAGAAAACTACTGTACCAGCAGTACTGCTAGCTATAGTAGTTACTCCAACAGAGGCCTCCTTTCGTTCATAGGATAGGAATATGAAAATCATAGGAAGTGAGATGACATGCATGTCAATTCCTATAGAGAAAGATATGCCATTTGATGCTTAGGATAGGAATTTTTCCATTTAGTCTAGGCCAATGTACTGGTAATTTGCTCTAAAAACTACAGTAGTAACTAGTAGTACTGGTACATGATCGTACTAACACACACACACACTAACTAACTACTAGTACTACTACTTCTCACATGCTGGCCAGACACTATCGTTCTCCTTCCCGGCTTTGTTGGCGACACCCCACCGTGCTTGGATCTCCGCCGACCTCTCCGTAGCAGCGCGTGCGTCCTTTTCTTTCTTGCGGCGGCGGGCCTCTCTTTTCTTGAGTGCTTTCTAACTTTTCCGCTCCCTCTGTGCGGCTTTGGCCGCCTCTTGCTCTACCGCCCATTCGACCTTCGCATCTTCAAATTCCTCCCACATAGTTGTGAGGCCGCGAGCGGCGATGAACTCGGCACGATGGGATGCCATCCCTTCCCTACCATTTTGTGTGCGGTTGTGGGCGGCGAGGAACTTGGTGTGGCGGGATGCCATCGCTGCCTTACCGGTTAGTGTGCGGCGCGGTGGCATGAACGACGCTTGGTGAGAGCTCTGGGATGGAGTGGCCGGACAACCGTATAGTGCATTGGTTTGTCAGGAGCTCAACGATAGAAGACGAAGCAAATTTGGATTCTCCTTCAATCCCGGTCATTTATTACCGATTAAAATGCATTGGCGGTCATCGAACTTGTCTTGATAGCTCACTTTGATCATTGTATACGAGATATGGTGATTATACGGTCACTGGCTCAGCGTATAGCTCCATATTTGTCTGGTTGACCAGTCAAACAGTCCGCATGCGCCTCATCAGCTCGTGTTCTTTATCTATCTACGCGGGCCTACCTGTCCATGGAGAAAGAAATACTGTAAAAACCAAAATTATGCTAGAGTCCAGACCGTTTTCGGAGCCCGCTCTCATCGCCTTGGCCCCTCAAGACGCCAGCTGCCCGCTGCATGCATGCATAGCAAGTAGTACTCCTTATGTGGAGGAGAGAGAGGCATTGACAAAGTCAAGGAGTGGGCTCTGTAAGAGCCCGTCTCTACACGTGCTCCTAGGTATAAAAAATAATTCTAAAAAAAGCATAAAAAACAATTGTGTCTTAAAAAAAGAAAGGTAAAAAACATTTGAGAGGAAATAGATAGAGAGAAAGTGAGAAAAAGCTGTAACCTGGGCATTACATGAGGAAGGAGGGAGTGGTGCACATGCCAAGTTCACTAGGCTGCCGTGTTTCACACTCCTCCGTCATAACAGTGGAGACAATAGCTTTCATCAAAAATAAACAATGAATACTCATTGCTCGTCCACTATATCGGAAAGAATACTTTCATTCGTCGACATGTGGGACATCGACCATCCTGGTCCACCTGCCATGCACAAAATTATCCTGGTCTACCCTGGTCGTATTGCAGGCCCAACCTTTCCCACTGTAAGTTGTTCGGACGAAGAAACCATCATGACTTCATTGAATTCCGCTTCTTCAAGAAAACTTACTGTACCCGCAATACTGCTACCACATGCGAAGACTGGACGGCACTGTACCACGTCATATCACTGAAACCCACTAGGGCAAACTAGCCCGCCTAGGTCATCTATTTTGGAATAGAGGGAGTACGTCTCTACACTGCTATGATTTTGTGTTGCACGTCATATCACTGAAACCCACTAGGACAAACTAGCCCGCATAGGTCATCGGTCGCTAAGCCTACAATTTTAGGAGCTAGGGCTATTGGTCGATCGACGAGGGATAAGTATAAGCGTACCACGAGGTCATCAGCCCCAACGTTTCTCTTTGGTGAGTGTTTTGCATGTACTATAGCTCGCACAGTGGCTAGCCTACTAACACCAAGAATCATCAAACAAACCCTGCGGATATGATAAATAGTTCAAACTTACATCTAATCATGCCATATATTACATCAAAAGCTGGTGAGGATACATCTGCTTCCATAACTCGGAGAGGGTTCGCATGATTCATCGCATGATTCACTATCAAATAAAAGTAGCAAGATCCGCCCACACAAGATAGTGCACTAGCCATAAGATGGTTTGATAACACCATCGTTCTGGTAATTAAACACAGGGCAATGCAAACTACCCTGAAGGATTAGCCCGACCAACTATTTCTTGTCATCGATCTCTCGGGCAATGACCACAGCACGGACAGCGGCATGGGAATCGATTTCTGGGGCAATGTCCGCAGGACTGACCGCGACATCAGAATCGATCTCTGGGGTGATGTCCACAAGATGGACAGCGGCATCGGAATCGATCTCCGGGGCGATGCCAATAGGACGGGCCACGACATCGGAATCATCAAGGACGTCCACCGGCACCTGCATAACCCTAACATATTAGCAAGCACATTGCAAATAATCAAAAACCACAACTATGGTAATAAGCCATTATTTTTTACCTTGTGCAGCTCACCGGGGGATCTCATCCCTCCGGGGGCCATCTCCTCGTCCTCGATGGGGGCCATCACCTTGCCAGGGGAATACTGCTTCTCAATGGTGACTATCTCCTCAACTCGGTCTTGAGCCTCACATAGGTGGCAATCAGAGTTCCTGGGGTAGGCACGGTGGGGCCCTTGCCATTCTTCCAACTTCCTTTGAGGAGTTCGTCCGCCAACATCCTCAACTCTTTGGCCCGCCAACATGGTCAACTCGTTGGTCGGTGCTCGCTTCCTGGAGATCGCTGTCTCCAGTGGGTTGTCCGCCGGCAACTCTTTGCCTAGTGCTCCAGTATCAATCAATGAACTGACAAACAAAAAGCAATCGAAAGGAAACCACAATCGCAATGAAAACGGGAAAAGAATAGGATGTGAGAATCGGTCGGTGCTTCGCAAAAAGAAGATTCTTGGAATGAAAATATAGCAGCATAACTGATTCGCCCACCTTTCCTTCGTTGGTACAGAAGAAAAATGGCAGCAGTGAGTATCCTGGAGTGAGGTTTTCTTCAAGAAAGGGAAGAAAGGGAAGAAAGGGCTTGAACGAGCGTTCCAGTGAAATGATGGTTGCTTCGTCCAGTCCAACTTGGAGCCCACCTTACCACTGCTAGTAAAGGTGTGGGTTTTGTGAAATGACGAGTCATGACGGCCACACCGGGGTTACAGGTGAGTCTCGACTATAGCACCTCGCTGTGATTTGGTGGATGGCACGCAGGCCCGGATGCTTTGAAATGTCCCGCATGTAGATAGAGCGGCTAGTCATATAGGAGTGCTCAATATTGTGCACCGCGACCAAGGCGAAGAGGAAAATGAGAGAAGTATGTAATTAATGCATGAGTTTAATTAGGGTAGTTTTGTAAAGTACGAGATACATTCCTCCAATCGCAAAATGCCTTGGTTCATGAGATTTGAGATTTGAGCCCTATAAACCGGAAGGGAGGGAGTACTGCACACGGTGTAGTCTAGTCACTTGTTGAAATCTCTAGAAAGGCAAATACTCCTTTCCGGTTTACAGGGCTATACTACTCCCTCCGTCTAGGTGTTTAAGTCATCTTAGGCTAGCCATAGTGGGAGTAACTTAGCTAGTAACATAGTGCACTCCAAGAATTTTTTGCTTATGTGGCAAGTAATTAATGAGAGGTGGTAACATAATATCTTACTGTAACATAGCGCTTTTCAAGATAAGATGAGTCTACAAGCTAATAAATGAAGCCATCTAAAATACTACTATTATGTTACTTTGCATTATGAAGGTAGTAATTTAGGCTAGTGTCATATGCATGACAGTAGTCTAAGTTACTCCCCACTATGACCAGCCTTACGAAAACCAAATAGTCCCAAAACACTTAGGTGCGGTGCATTAACTTCTACCTTGTTTCTTGTTTCTTGACATATCAACCAATAAGAGATGAGAGGTGTGCATGCTTTTAATGACTTGCAATGGCTAGTTCATTGCATGCAATGCTATTAATTAGCAAATAAACATTGGTGACCCCAAGAGGAAACGGTGCTAAGCGCGTGGACCTATGCAGAATGAGTATCAACCAATGGATAATTGAGTTTAATTGTTAAACAATAGCAATTTTGTCTGATGCAAGAGCCTGGCTAGTACTCCATGGAACCGCACCACGCGAGCGTTTGCAACTGCCACGTTTAGGTTGCGCTTGGCTCTTCGCCTCTTCGAGAAGATGAACAATAATGATTACTCCTACTTCTACAGTATCGAATGCACTACTGCATGTCCGTCCACCTCATGCGGGAGGGATAGCGAAAGCTTCAACTTACTGCTCCTGCCTTTGCGTCCATGATAGGTGGGCCCAACAGGTGGTTGGCCCTCCTGTCATGCAGCCAAAGGCAGGTGCAGTTAAGGCACCGGAGCTCAGTCCGCGAGGGAGAGGGCGTTGTAGTAATGAAATTTCTCGGTCTTGTACGAGTTGACGAAGATAGGGGTTGCTTGCTTACTAGGGTTTCTCACTACGTATGTATAGGCCGGGGCCTCCGCGCTTGCTTGCTAGGGTTGCTCTATTCACACACTCTCATCCTCTCCAGATTTAAACAAGATAGGGGTAGTAACACCGTCTTTCTCCCTTCAAAAAACACTGGCTTTCTATCCTCACCGCTGGTTACAGATCCGGACGTATCCCCCTCCGCCGGTGAAGGGGAGGAGGGGCAGCGTTTAGGCTGTCGTCGACAGCGAAGGAGGAGACCCATTGTCGGCCGCACCGTAATCTCTGGCCAAGCGCCGGCGCAGGAGGTCCTCCGATCCCTTCGTCGTTGCCTGTGGGCGGATCCGGCCTCCGACCGCCCACCTATCCATATCCCGACGACCTTCAGGTATATCTTCGTTCGAAACCTCCTTAGCTCTACTTCCCCAGCTCGCTATGTCGCTGCATGTGCATCATTTTCAACCTCTCAGCCCCTCTCGATCGGATGGTCCAACGACACATATTTTTTTCTTCTATTGTTAGAGGTAAAGCTACTTCATGGAGTCGAATCTTGTACTCCCTCCGTCCAAAAATACTTGTCATTGAAATGGATGTATTTAGATGTATTTTAGTTCTAGACACATCCATTTTTATGACAAGTAATTCCGGACGGAGGGAGTACTTGGTTCAAACAAGAAATAAAGTGGGGTGGGGGAATTTAGTATGTACATCTAGTGGCGGAGCTAGCACAGGATCATTGGGAGGGGCAATGGCAAAATATGGCTTTATGAAGGGGTAAAAGTCCCTATTTTTCTCAATCTATGCCATCTTAAAAAAAATTCTTCACAAAAGCTACCAGGTTTGGGGGGGCACAACCCCCTTAGCCATACACATAGCTCCGCTTGTGTGTACATCGGACTTGGTACAAACAGGAAGGAAAGGGGGTGAAAGTAGTACAGACTGGTCACCCAACCGGTCTCTTGGTCGAAAAGGGAAATATAGGGGTAACGCTGTACACAGTGGTATGACCAAGACTAGATTTGCTATCCACACATAGGACTAGGTGGCTAGAGTGAACAAAAATGGGACCAACCCAGATATGTTTCTTGGATGTTTGTTTCTCGGGGCAACAAACTATGAATCACCACTTTATGCCCCTGTTTACGTACATGGTGCTGGACTGCTGGTGCACCCACTGTTATAAGCCATGACAAGTTCAGCCAAATGTTTTTGCCTGTAATTATTTGAGACTCTGACTGTTTCCTCTGTGCCTTTTTGTGCAAACAGGGATATCCAATTCACCTAGTTGCTGTTGTGACCTTTTGGTGCACTGCACAAAACTCTTCTTAAAAGAAGTGACTTTTGTGCTGTTTAACTGGAATGTCAGAATGGAACAGTTGGTTCATTTTGGTGGAACTGCACAAAGGGAGATCTGTGTTCCAATCCTCATCATCCATATTGGCACCATAACCTTCCTTTAGGTAAGAATGATATTTAATGCATGTGTTCATCTCTATTTTCCGACTGCCATGAGAAAATAATGCTGTTTTTTACTAGTACACTTGTACTCCCTCACTGACAAAACCAATTCTGAATTAGAAGGCCAATCATGTACTTGGTTTCACCAAATGGTGAGGAGAACGAGAAACAAAGCATGAAGAGGAAGAAGAAGAAGAATAAACAGTGCCAAGGCGATCTTGCTGAAGCCAGAGGCCTCAGTCGAGGCCATTCAAGGGCTCCGGCAACGACTACCTTACATGTGAGATGATCCTCCAGGGAGCCCTTCCACTTCTGCCGTCTCACTTAATTAATTAGGAGTACTTAAGTACCACTAATTTATTACTGCCTAATTTTCCTGTTGGAGTTAAACAAATCTTTAGTAGGACCCTATGCTGAATCATGTACGTGTGTATGTTTGTCTATGGAGGTGAATCATGTGGTGGAGCAGGGAGGGAATATTATTAGTGTCATGACATAATAGTGCTATTGTTTTGCATGTCAATTTATTGCCATTGGTTCAATGAGGCAATGTTTTGCGTATTGTCCATCATGAATTTGATGCTACTGGTTGAGTAATATGCTAATGTCTTCCTATCCTTTCTCACTAAGCTAATGAAGGTTTCACCTTGTTCCTACTTGTGCAAACAAGGATCATGTTGTGCCAATCATACATTAAATGGAACTACACAAGACAATACAATGAACTGTATCACAGCCAGTGCTTTAACTCTGCTAGAAGTTCTTGATAATCTTTCGATATAATCTCAGCACTGGTAAACAAGAGTGATTTCAACCATACATTTGAAGTGCACAAAAATATATACTATTGTGTGATTCCAGTGAGTGCTTTATCATCTCTTATGGGACTACATGAATAAGCTTTTTTTCTTAGGTTGGTACGGGCCTAAGGCCTTCATCCATATTAGTTTGCTGTCATCTCTATTTGTATCGTGCTACTGTCATGAGAAACTCATTTATCTTTGCACGTTAAAGTTTTGCAACCTATGATAAATGGCAATGGTTTGAGTGTTGAGTTGAGCTAATTGGCACTGATTAAATAAACTAATACCTCTCTTTAAGCAAGACTACTATGTTGCTAACTTTACCCATTAAGATAATGAGGGTGCTTCTATTTGTTAGTGTATGTTTCATAAACTAGTCCCACTATTACAGTAATCTCACTCTCTCAATATATGTGCCAACAAGGATGCTCGATTTTGGTGGAACTGCACAAAAACTTTGGGTGCTTCATTGCCTCGACAGCTTCCGTCCTTTCCTGTCAGTTGCTAAACTCCGCATGCTTTCTTCCTTTGCTATCAGTCGCTTGGCTTATCTCGGCTTCCAGTCAAAGGAAATAGTAATTGATATGCTACCTCACACAGGTTGGTACTGGTCTTTATCCTGATTATTGTGCTTGTCATATGTATTGGTAATTTGGTATTGTGCTACTATTTGCCGATTTCATAAAGGAGTAATTTGGATCCTGAACTCGCAGGCAAATCATTACATTAGGTGATTACAGTAAAACTACACAAAATGATCAGATGGACAGGTACTTATGCTGCTTCTATGTACTCCAAAGTTCACTCAGACAAGCATCGATGTTGACAAGAAGTTCCTATATTCATTCGAGTATCAACCGGCGTCAACCAATTTTCAAACTCCAAGTGTTAGGAGATTGAACGCCAAAAATATTGCTTGGTGCATAGCCCAGAAAAACGCAGTCCAGTCTTTGGTCCCAACTTGTGCCTTTTGGTTATCGGCACATATGGTAGCGAACTATATGGCATGGAGTCTAAAGATTCCAGACAAGTTGGTTGACGCATATATTCATCTGGCACTTAATCAGTCTGCACGCCAAGGATGCTCCATTTCAGTTGAACTACACAAAAAATTAGGGTGGTTCATTTTCTCAACCGCCTCCTTTCTCGTCTTTAATGTAGAATTTTGGCGAGATACATGACCAAGATAACCTAGTAAACTGGTTGGATGAAAGTAGTGGCCAAGTTTCTCAAACCTCCCTAGGCACGAGGCCACTATTTGAGGATAAACCTACAAGCAAAGTTCAGATTGTCTGTGCTGCCTCTTATGTACTTGAAAGTTTACTCGTACAAGAACTAATTTTAGCAAGAAGTACCTCTGATTGAACACCATTTACCAGTCTGTACCCTAGGTAATTAAAGTTCGTCCATGGATCATATTGGCTGTGATCTCAATCATTTGGATGCATAAACATACTGAACATGCGTATATCTGAATCTTTTTGTAAATTATGTATGAATATTGTCGTGTGATCTATCAATCATTTGGATGCATAGATATGCTGAGCTTGTGTATATATGAATCTTTTGAGTTGTTGATTGTGAATGTTGGCTATGGATATGAACGTGTCCTGTGAACCTGAGTTTGATATGAATGTTTACCTTTTCTGTTGTATTTGTGTGTGAACTTGTTAGTATGCCTACTGTGGGGTATAAAACACATGTCTCTTATAAAAGTAATGCCATGTCCAATTTATGTTTTCCCTTCTAACCACCGCGGTTGTGCTGCCGCGCACCCAAACCAGTGAAGTTTCCCACTCCTCTCCATCTGCGACTCCACTGCAGCTTAATAAATAGTAACGTCTTCGGTTTTAGCCCAGTTTTCCATAGATTAACCAGGCAATTCTCTTCTTCTTAATTAATCAACGAGGCAATTCTTTTGCCTCCATTTTGAAAAAAATTAGTAACGTCTAACTGAGCCATTTAGTTAGATGCGTACACTTGGTGTAGTAGGATCTTTATTTAGTTTGATGCATACACTTGTTCTTTTTTGGTAGCCCTTTTGTAATGATGGCTGATGTTTGGTTTGGAAGAGAGAGTTGCATCTTCACTCTTCTGGCCTGCTTACTGCTTCTCTTGCACCCCCAGCCCTGGTTGTTGCTGCTGCTGTTTTCAATGTACAATCACTAGTATATTTCGTCTGTTGGTTGAATAAATGTGTTGTTAGAACGACAAACACAATGTTTTGGAAGTCGTTGCACGGTTCGATCCTTTAGTGCTCCGTACCGTACGTAGCGCATACTATTTATCATACGGAACACATTTTTTTAAACTCGGAACACATTTTCCACTTGTTGATAACATGCAGCCCACTGATGAAGGCCCAATAGAGAAGCCCATAATTAACTGGAAGGGAGGCTCTCACATGAATCCGGCCCAGGTACATGCTCATGGTCCCCTAAACATAAATAAGTAAATAAATAAATAAATAAAGCTAAATGCTCATGCACCAGTTCTTTGGGAAAATAGGTAGCCCAGTATTTCTTTTTGAAGAATACCCAAGCTAGGCCTATTTGTTTTCTCTGAATTACTGGGCTGCAAATCTTTCAAGACGATGGGGGATGCATTCCGGCCTGGCTTAAGAGTATGGTCAATGTCTGTTAAAAGTAATATCAAAAGGGGTTGAAAATTCCAACAAAATTATAGCAAATGGGATATAAGTTTCTTTTTTTGTTTTTGTTCTTCACTGATATCTTATGCGTATTTCATTGGATTTAACATGACATAGTACTAATTTATTTTTAAATTTGTTTTAGTATGGCTATTAATTTTTGGATTAAGAATATTTTGTTCCCCAGCAAAAAATTGTGAATTTTCAAAATTTCCCACATATTTAGTTAATTTTTTGACCCTGGTACTAACCAGAAAATGGCCAGCAATTCTAAAAATGGAAAACGGGCTGCGATAAATTCCATATGAATTATAAAATGAGTAAAAATTATAAAAATAATAGCAAATGGGCTGTACACGCCACATATTTCGAGGCTGGCTTGTTTACGCAAGGCTTTGTTAGTGAACACACGATTCTAGCAGCAGTTAGTGTTGGATGTCCATACAACGACCGACGTGCTTCTTCAATATTTGATCTTCCTGCTCCAGCCGCCTAAACTAGCGCCGGCGGGACTGCCTGCTCCCTCCTCTTGTGGCCCACTGTGATGCCGCGCAGGCTTCCCCAGCCCACCCTACTCCCTCCGCTGGCCTGGCCGCACGCAATCAACTGCCTCCTTATTACATGAAAAAATGATTCCTCCCACTAACATCTGGGGCGCACCGGTTGGGAGGCTGACCTGTGGGCCTACTAAGTTGACGTGTACGCAGGGCTTGTCAACTTAGTCAACAAACGATTCTAGCAGCAGTAACCGTTGGATTTGAATCAAACGGTCCTGCTGCTTCTTCAATCGCTGCTCTTCTTGCACTAGCCACCTAAACCAGCGCCGGGGAGACCGCCTGCTCCTGCCTCCAGTGGCCGGCTGTGCTGCCAATGAGGCTTCATCGCCCCTACTACTCCCACTGCTAGCCAGGCCCTGCGGCAAGGCAGCCTCACACCGCAGTCGAACCAGTGAACCCTCGTACTCCTCTCCGTGTGGGCATCCACTGCCGCGTCTTCCCCGGCTCCGTGTCGTCCCCTTCCTAGGCCTCGCCGTCGTCCACCGCCTTGGTGCTCTCGGCGCGGCGTGGTCAACGTCATTCCATCGGAAGAGTACTGTACGTGGAGAGGCTGACAGCTGGGTCCACGGCCACAGCCCAGTTTTTTTGTGATTTGCCAAGTAAGTCGCTTTGTCAGGCCTATTGGGCTGCAAATCTTTCAAGACGAGGAGAGCTTTCATTCGGCTGGCCAAGAAAATGGCCCATCAGTAATGAGAAATGGGCTGTACATTTTTAAAACACATCAAACCGGCAATTAGTTTCAAATATTTTTTTTATTTCGATATTTGAAATTACATTAATTTTTATGTGTGGAGAATTTGTTGGATTTTATATTGATATACATTTCTTTTTAAAATCAGTTTGAATGTGAGTCGAAATTTCAGAATTAAAAACAGTTCGGACCACACCGAAATATGCAAAATTTCGTATAATTTTTTAACCGTGGCCACAATATGGGCTGTAATGCTAAAAAAAGAATATGGGCTCCAAGAAAACCTTAATAATTAGCAAATGGGCTGTAAATTATTAGAAATAATGGCAGATGGGCTGTATGCTGTTTTCCATAGATTTGAGGCTTTCCTAAAAAAAGGTTGACGCACAAGCAGTGACTGTTGGATGGCCATCCAACGGTCATCGTGCTTCTTCAATCTCTGCTCTTCTTGCTCCAGCCGCTCAAACAGGTGCCGGCAGGACTGCCTGCTCCCTCCTCCCCGCGGCCGGCTCTGCTTCCGCGCAGGCCTCACCACCCCACCGTACTCCCATCGCTGGCCTAGCCATCCCTCTACTCACCCACACCTGCTGTTATTCTCCAGCGACGGCAGACAAACCAGTAAACCCTCGTACAGTCGTACTACCCTCCACGTGGGAAACAACTACCGAGTCTTCCCTGCCTCCATGTCATTCCCTTCCTAGGCCTCGCCGTCGTCCACCGCCCTGGTGCTCTCGGTGCGGCCTGGTCAACATGGTCAACGAGCGACATGCATCTGAAGTGGACTGTAAGTGGAGAGGCTGACAGCTGGGTCCATGGCCGCACGCAAGGAAATGCCTCCTTATTACGCGCAAAATAATGATTCCTCCACCTTACATCAGGGACCCACCGAAAGGGCCTCTGTATTTCTCGAAAGAAACATTACCGCCGTTGACAGCTCGGACCCACCAGCTATATCTTCGCACGCTAGGAAGTGCCTCCTTATTATGCTAAAAAAATGAATACCCCCTGCTAGCTGAGACCCACCTTGGTGGGAGGCTGACCTGTGGGCCTACTAAGTTGACGGGGATGGAGGGCTTTGTTAACTTAGTCAATATGCACGATTCTAGCTCCAGTGACCGTACGATGTCCATCCAACTGCCGTAGTGCTTCTTCAACCTCTGGTCTTCTTGCTCCAGCCGCCCAAACCAGCGCCGGTCGTGCCTCGTGCTCCTGCCTCCCGTGGCCGGCTGCGATGCGGCGGAGGCCTCACCGCCCCCCTACTACTCCAACCGCTGGCCATGCCATCCCTCTACTCACCCACACCCCCTGTTATTCTGCGGCGATGACAGCCTCACACCGCAGCAAACTAGTGAACCCTTGTACTCCTCTACACGTGGGCA
>NC_053022.1:94383318-94490965 GCF_003073215.2 Triticum urartu | reverse complement strand
AGACTTAAGTGATGCCCAATTTACTCTGGCTCTGGGTGGTTAGGGCTTTTCTCCTCACTAGGAATTTTCTCTCAAAGGCTTCGAGGCGGGTTGCTCTCAAACGACAAAAGCCGTGCACTGAAATCTGAGTAGCCAACCGTTTATGGTTGTGGGGGTGGGCTATTTATAGCCACTTGGCAACCCGACCTGATTTGTCAGAAATGACCCTGGGTCACTAAGGAACTGACACGTGTCTCAACGGTCAGATTTCGAACTCTCATGGCAACTTTACTTGGGCTACAAGCAAAGCTGACTTGTCCGGCTCTGGACAAGATTCGCTCTCATTGTCTTCACTCGAAGACATAGGTTTATGATTTAGGCATCACTTCAGTCATTCTGACTGGTTCTCCTGGACCCCACTTAACAGTACGGTGGTTCCTATGACTCAACACAAAATAAAAAGAACTACGAAAGATCTAAGTCTTCGAGCTCCATAGGCTTCATAACGTGTCTTCTGTTGTCATAGTCTTCAATGTGAATATCTTCATATACCACCTTTGTCTTCAATGTCTTCATACATTTTTAGGGGTCATCTCTGGTAGTAAAACCGAATCAATGAGGGACTTCTACCTGTGTTTTCCTGCAATTCTCACAAACACATTAGTCCCTCAACTAGGTTTGTCGTCAATACTCCAAAACCAACTAGGGGTGGCACTAGATGCACTTACAATCTCCCCCTTTTTGGTGATTGATGACAAACTAGTTGAAGTTTTCAACGGGGAATATAAAGTGTGAAGTTTGTAAAGGAATTGTCTTCATAAGTTGCAAGAGCTCCCCCTGAAGATGTGCATATAAGTTAATTTGCTTTTGGAATGCAAATGCACATGGCAGGTTGTACTTGTGGAGATCAGCTTCAGCTTATGATGATAATCCACTATGCATGTGAAAGTATATGAAGATAATGACATGCATAATGGAAAATGGACGTCTGCAGAATGAGGTGAGTGCGGAATTTATCGTCGCACATGCGGAATTTATCTTCGCAAACAGAGTGGTAAACAAGTAGCAGACGACCATCGAGTTTTAGTGTTTACAACTCAAAAGAACCAAATGAAGCAAAAACAAGAGTTGTAAACACGAAGCAAAGTATAACAAAACAAGGCACCCGCCCATGTTGACCCGCTTGAAGACTATAAACATCATATGCTTCTCCCCCTTTTGTCAGGAATGACCAAAAAGGTTTGAAGACATAGAGTTTTCTACGCGTTGCCAGGCGCAGCAGGGTCGGTGGAGTTGTTTGGCGGAGCTGAAGCAGGTGGTGGTGAAGTAGCATCATCATCTTCATCAATGATCCTTGCAGTGACGGTGGCAGCAGATGAGGAATACTCAGAGTCTTCAAGTGACGGTGTGTTGCGCATCATAGCCCTCCTAGGAGGTGTGGTGTCAAATTTGAAGCGCTCTGTGAATCCATCCTCTTCAAGTTCAGCTTCAGTGCAGATCATTGAGAGCCCTTTCCACGTACGACGGCAAGTCTCATGTGTAACGAAGGCATTCTTGGTGGCCAGGTTTCGAAGACGATTGACATCCACCAAGAGGCTCTTCATTTGACATTTCAGCCAGTCGTGATGCCTATCTTGCTTTTGGTGAAGGGCCACAAGAAGCTCTCGGTCAGTGAGGACACGAGCACGCTTCTTGGGTCTTGGAGCGTTTGTGCTATCTGTAGCTTCAGTTAATGCTGGTGCACGTGTAGTGCCAGCCATCGGATAGACCCTGGACATGGCTTCAACACCTTCAACATTCTTTGTGAAGCTCTGGTGTTCGGCATTCTGAAGACTTATTGGTTGCTTGGCAGGCTCAGGGTATATTGCTTCAGCAGAGATATCCACATCTGGCAGGAAGATGCGATGGTTGCGGGCTGAGGGTTGATACGAAATTGTAGAGTGCAGTTTGATCAGCCTCATCACCCAAGGGGCATAGAATTTTAGACCAAATAAGTCCGAGCCTGACGCTGCAAGTTGTCGTATGAAAAGATCCTGTGCATTGAAGCATTTTCCATGCATGATATAGAATATGAGAGTCTTCATTGCACCCTCAATCTTGGCATGTGGAGAGTGTCCCTTAATGGGCCAGAGAGTCCGCCGGATAATGTGATATATGGTCCTGGGCAGGTACTCTAGGTCTTCAACGAAGAACTCAGTTGGATACGGTGCATCCTGAGGCAATGGCTTCATCATTGAGAGCATCTGACTCATATTTGGTTCAGGTCTCTGGAAAATACTCTCAATAGCTTCAGAATGTGGTTGGCAGCCTTCCTCGAAGAATTCGCCTGGAGTGGGCAGGCCGGTGAGCTCAATGATATCAAATGCATTGGCTTCATGATGGACATTTCCGGTCATCCACTCCAGGATCCAAGTCTTCGGATCTCTGTTGTATCCTTTGATATGGAGAGTGGCATAAAACTGAAGCACAAGCTCTTCGTTCCAGTGCTCTTCATCAGTCACGAACGGCAGCAGACCCACTTGCCTGAAGCAGTCCAAAGCTTCCTCAAGACATGGCAGACCAGCAATGGCTTCAACCTCAAGGCGCTTGTGAGGGAAGATGCGACCTTGGTTGTATAAGATGCATGAATAATAGCTGCGCTGTGAATAGCTCCAGAACCTGTCTGATACAATCCTTTCCCTTGAATAGGGGTTCTTGGAGCTATTGAAAAATGTGTTGTCTGCCTTGAAGCTGTTTATATCAAAGGAGCCAGGTGCTGATGCAGGACCTGGGAACCTTGGAAGCCTTGGGACTGGCTTCTGGACATGAGGCATGTGCTCAATGTGATAATCAAATTGTGGACCTGCAGCAGACTCAGGAACTGAAGTGTCTGGCTCAGTGGCTTCGTTGTCCGCTGAAGCATTTGGTGGGGCGGGCTCCACATTGGCTTCAGTGTTAGTAGTGTGAGGGACAACTTTAGGCACGTTCTCCTGGGGAACTGCATCTTGATGGAGCGAGGGAGTGGGTTCTGGAGGTGCTTCTTCATTGTCTTCGGCTGATGCAGCCGGAATTTCTGCAGACTGGACTTGAGGCCGTGGACCTTTGCGAAGCCTACGGAACGCAGACGACGCTTGTGGTGTCGGAGTGGGCTGGGCCTCAATGTCTTCTTCTTCCTCCTGAGGGCGATCCGCCCATGACTCATCTTGTGCCATTGGCGTCAGAGGACGTCCAATGCTGATGAGTTCGCTTGTTTCAAGCTGAGGAAGGGCTGCATCACCTTGCACATTGTCCTGATGACCAATGTCTTCAGCAGCTATTGGATCGGCTGCTGGAATATCTTCAGCGTCAGGTGCCTCTGTGGGAGCAGGCTCATGAACTGTCAGTTTTCTTTCTGCATTGGGGTGAATGACAGAAAGGGGTTCAACCATCAAGGGCTCTGTGGGAGCAGCCCTAGATTTCTTGGTCTTGCGCTTCTTTTTGCTGGGGGTAGTAGGAGAGGCTTCAGAGCTCTTCCTTTTTCTGGCTTCAGCTTCTGCAGCTCTTGTCTTCTTTAGCTCTGAAGCTGTTGACCGGCTCTTTGGCTTCGAGCCGATCATGGCGGTTGGGAAGACAATCGGAATAGCTGCTTGTTTTGATGCCTCTGATTCACTCACAACAGGCTGCTTCTTCTTCTTTGCGGCCATCTTGGGGTCGATGCCAGGACGCCCAAGTGCCTTGCGCTTTTCAGCCTCGTTGTAGGCTTGAACACATTTGTCTGCCAAAGACTTCATCCTTTCATGCGAGCCTTGAGCTTCAGCACGCTTCTTCGGAAAGTTTTCTTTGAGATCATGCAGCATGATTTTGAAGCTCCTCACTTCCTGCACGCTGAGGCTGGCCATGTGCTTCTTGAACTGAGCTTTCTCGTGATCAATTTTCTGCTTCAGCTCAACAATGCACTGAGCAATGGCCAGTTCTGAAGCAATTGCGCCTTGGAAGGCGACGCTGAGTCCAACAGGCAGCTGCAGATCATTGAAGCTAATATCTGGTGTGTCAAACCATTCATCGATGAAGCTGTGGATGATGGCGACATCAAAGAGAGGCAGATTGTTGAAGATTTCCGCTTCCTCCTTGCTTTTGATGAGCTGTTCTAGTGCGTCATCGCCCAGATCTTCATCGCTTGATAGATCAATGGCTTCACTGCGCAGAATGGCAGCAGCAGTGAGCTCTTTACCTGTTTGTTGCTGGGGCTCCTTTTCCTTCAGGGGCTTGGAGACGCGGGATACGTCTTCAGACTGCACACTGACTTCAGGAGGTGCAGTTTTCAATGGCTTCGCCCTTGAGATTTTTGAGGCAGGGGCCGGCTTCGAAGCTTTTGGTTTCTTTGTCTGCTTTGGCTTCGGCACAGCAGGAGCTTCATCAGACTCAGAATCAGCTGGAGGGTCATTCACAGCAGTCCCTTGGACTAAGATGTGGGTGATCAGGCCCTCAAGATTGGCAAACGGACCGATGATATTGGGTTCCGCGTCGCGTGTGCCATCTGCCCTTGGTGAGGAGGGACCAGGGTTGAAGTCAAGCCCAAATTTCTTCTTGTTTAGCTTCGCTGACTGTTGAGCAAACTGAAAGTTGCGTTTGAAGAGATTGTCGTCACGACACCAGAGAAGTGACGACGGATGTGCATCATCAGGCTGTGGTCCTCGGACCATGCATGGGTAGAAGCCTTGAGCAATGGCTTCATCTCTGGTCCTGGGTACAAGGTTCTTGTATAAGATATCCCCCCATGGACTCTTGATAGCATTCTTTTCGGCATACTCCTGGGTGACGAAGCGGTATTTGAACCACTGTTCTGCCCAATAGCGTCGAATCCATTGGATTCGAGTCTTGCGCTGCCCATAGCTCTCTTCTGGATCTGTTTTGTACATTTCTGCCAAGTCTTCAGGCAGATCCTTGGAAGTTCCCTCACGTCTCTGTCTGCCCCCCTTTCTTGCTGCTGCAACTGAAGCCATAAACTTTAACTTGAAAGGCTTCAAAACTTTCAAAGGCTTTGTTTTTCTGGACCAACAGGAACTGGCTTCAGGAGAGTTTATGTGATGCTGTAGGAATTCTGCAAATGAATGCAGACTATGAGAACCGAAGGATTCTCCCACGGACATGTACCTGTGACAGCATTAAGGTGCGAGGGAAGGGGAAGAGGTCATATGCATTCTCAGAAGGTTTTGAAGATTAATGAGTTTAGAAGACATTGACCTCATTGTGCGAAGACATTCACTTATAGATAAGAAGTTGGTTCCAGATTTGTACGAACCCATAGATCAGTACAAGTGAGGAATCTAACTACTTTATGAAGCACAAGTGAATATACTAGGCATGTTATGAGATGCAGCGAGAGATCTAACTGGTGTAAAGAGAAACTTTTTATGGTAGAAAGTGACAGAACCATGAGACCAAAAGAGGCTGTAAAAAGAAGTTTTATTTACCACACTGGAACTGCAAGACGGAAGGAAGTTGATGCCGAGCAGTTCAGTCCTCCGTGCCCTAACTTGGCGATGGAAAACACCTACGGCGACGGCGGAGAGGACGATGTCCGCGGTCGGCGTGAGGACGGCGTTGGAGAGGTTACGGCAGCGAAGCGCTTCGTCTCCGGCGTCGTCGAGTGCTAGCGGTGGCGCTAGGGTTCGTGCGAGGATGGAAGAAGGAGATAATGACCGCGGTAAGTGTGAATTTATAGACTCAGAGGCGGCACTGTGCTATTACGCAGGTGCCCCTGGTGGTTCGCATTTGAGGCACGCGTGGCCAGTTAGCGGAAGTTTGGGGTTTGTTCCACGTCCCACGCACGCCTAAATTGTCGGGCGGTCGTTCCTGCTTCTCCGGATCTTATGTGGAGGAAAGAGCATTAAAAACGGACTTTTATGGTTGTCTCTATGTCTTCAGCTGACAAGGACACAGTGAAGACATTCGACAGTTTCAACAGAATGCATATGACTTGGAGAGATAGAGTTTGAGATAGAAAGCATAGAGAGATTAGGGTCCGATCACATTCACTTAGTTCAAAAGATTCAACCAAGAAGACATAGCTATAAGTGAATGCTGTAGAGGACAGAACACTAGAGCATATATATCTATTTAATCAATGTAATGAAGATAATCATGAAGACATATTGAGTTCGAAGCCAAGCTAAATGTGAAGATATTGCAAGGTAACGCCAAGAGTTAAACACTTCAAAATGGAACATTTGGTGGTGGCGTTACCCACCGTATAGGAAGTATTAGACCCAGACACGGCGCACAATTATCTTGGTGCTCCGAAGTCAAATTCCACGTTAATGTATTCACACTTAGAATGTATGTCTTCATTGATTGAAGATATACTTTACTTTGTGTGTTGCACATCTAAGTCATCAATATGCATGAGTGTTAGGATGTGTGCCTGATCACAGGACATTTGAGGATTCCAGGATATTTAGCTCACACCGTAACTTGCAAAACCTCTTCTCATCCAAGGGCTTGGTGAAGATATCTGCCAATTGCTCTTCAGTGTTGACGTGTATGATATCAATGTCTTCCTTCACAACATGATCTCTGATAAAGTGATGACGAATTTCAATGTGCTTTGTCTTCGAGTGTTGAACTGGGTTGTTGGCAATCTTGATGGCGCTTTCGTTGTCGCAGTAAAGTGGCACTTGCTTCAGATGAATGCCATAATCCTTGAGTGTTTGCTTCATCCACGGAAGCTGAGCGCAGCAAGATCCAGCAGCAATGTATTCAGATTCAGCAGTGGAGAGAGATACACAGTTCTGCTTCTTTGAAGACCAACATACAAGTGATCGTCCCAGAAAGTGACATGTGCCTGATGTAGACTTGCGATCAACTTTGTCACCAGCATAATCAGCATCCGAAAATCCAACCAAATCAAACTCTGAGCCCTTTGGATACCATAATCCTAGAGTTGGGGTGTGAGCCAAATATCGAAGAATTCGCTTCACAGCTAAGTGATGCGACTCCTTTGGTGCCGCTTGAAATCGAGCACACATGCAGACACTAAGCATGATATCTGGCCTAGATGCACATAAATAAAGCAAAGACCCAATCATGGAGCGGTATACCTTTTGATCGAACTCTTTACCATTGTCGTCAGGACCTAGATGATGTTTGGCTGGCATTGGTGTTGTGAAGCCTTTGCAGTCTTGCATACCGAACTTCTTCAGGAAATCTTTGAGATACTTCTCTTGAGATATGAAGATGCCATTGCGCTGTTGTCGGATTTGAAGACCAAGGAAGAACTTCAGCTCCCCCATCATGGACATCTGATATTGCTCTTGCATCATATATCCAAACTCTTCACTGTACTTCTGATTGGTGCAGCCGAAGATAATGTCATCCACATATATTTGGCACACAAACAGTTCACCATCGTATGTCTTCGTGAAAAGAGTGGGATCCAGGGAACCAGGTATGAAGCCTTTGCTCTTCAGAAAGTACTTGAGTGTATCATACCAGGCCCTAGGGGCTTGTTTGAGGCCATACAGTGCCTTGTTGAGCTTGTATACCATATCAGGATGTTTTGGATTTTCAAAGCCAGGCGGTTGTGCAACATACACTTCTTCTTCAATCTTGCCATTGAGAAAGGCACTTTTCACATCCATTTGATATAGAAGTATGTTATGATGATTTGCATAGGCCAGCAGTATGCGTATGGCTTCAAGCCTAGCCACAGGAGCAAATGTTTCATCGAAGTCAATGCCCTCCACTTGAGTATATCCTTGAGCAATGAGACGAGCTTTGTTTCTAACAACTTGACCATGCTCATCTTGCTTGTTGCGGTATATCCATTTGGTTCCTACTATGTTGTGCTTCCGTGGATCAGGACGCTTAACCAGTTCCCATACATTATTCAGCTCAAACTGTTGAAGCTCTTCTTGCATAGCTTGAATCCATTCAGGTTCCATGAAGGCTTCTTCAACTTTCTTGGGTTCTGATATTGAGACGAATGCGAAATGCCCACAGAAATTGGCTAGCTGAGTTGCCCTTGAATGGGTGAGTGGACCTGGTGCATTGATGTTGTCAAGTATTCTATCAATCTGCACTTCATTTGCAACACGAGGATGTACAGGGCGAAGACTTTGCTCTTGCTGATCTGCGTTGTTGTTTGGAGGAATGTCTTCATGCTGAGCATTGTCTTCATGTTGATCAGGTGCTGAGATGATGAGTTCTTCTTCAGGATGAGCTTCAGAAGGCATAATCTCTCCAGTTCCCATAAGCTTGATTGATTCACTAGCTGGAACTTCATCTAGCACATTTGGCAATTGCTCTCTTTGTGAACCATTTGTTTCATCAAACCGCACATCCACTGTTTCGACCACTTTGTAATGGAAGAGATTGAAGACTCTGTAGGAGTGTGAATCCTTTCCATATCCACGCATGAAGCCCTCATGTGCTTTTGGTGCAAACTTAGAGGTGTGGTGTGGGTCCTTGATCCAACACTTTGCGCCAAATACTCTGAAGTAACTGACATTTGGCTTCTTGCCAGTTAGGAGTTCATAAGATGTCTTGTTCAGAAGCTTGTGAAGATAAACACGATTGATTGTATGCCATGCAGTATCAATGGCTTCAGTCCAGAATTTTCTTGGAGTCTTGTATTCATCTAGCATTGTTCTGGCCATTTCAATGAGTGTTCTGTTCTTGCGTTCGACGACGCCATTCTGCTGTGGCGTGTACGGAGCTGAGAATTCATGTGTGATTCCCAAGGTATCAAGATATGTATCAAGGCCAGTGTTCTTGAATTCAGTGCCATTGTCACTTCTGATGTGCTTTATCTTGGCGCCAAAATTGTTCATGGCTCGATTGGCGAAGCGTCTGAAGACATCCTGCACTTCAGTCTTGTAAAGGATTATGTGTACCCAAGTATATCTAGAGTAATCATCAACAATGACGAAGCCATAGAGGCAAGCAGAAGTAGTAAAAGTTGAGTAGTGAGTGGGACCGAAAAGATCCATGTGGAGAAGTTTGAAGGGTTGTGTAGTAGTCATGATTGTCTTCGAAGGATGTATTGCCCTTGTCATCTTCACTGCTTCACAGGCACTGCATAAATGATCTTTCTTGAACTTGACGCCCTCGATGCCTATGACATGATTCTTCTTTGCAAGGGTGTGGAGGTTCCTCATGCCAGCATGCCCAAGCCTCCGATGCCAAAGCCAGCATTCTGAAGCTTTTGCAAGAAGACATACTGCAAGTTGTGGTCCTGCTGAGAAATCTACCACATACAAATCACCTTTCCGATACCCTTCAAACACTAGAGATTTGTCAGATTCCATTAGCACCAGGCAACGATATTTTCCAAACATTACAATCATATTCAAATCGCAAAGCATTGAGACAGACATTAAGTTGAAGCCAAGGGATTCAACAAGCATGACTTTATCCATGTGTTGATCCTTTGAGATTGCAACTCTACCTAGACCCAATACCTTACTTTTACCAGTGTCAGCAAATGTGATGTGGCTCTTGTCGGATGGACGTAATGTTGAGTCCATAAGAAGGCTTCTTCTGCCAGTCATGTGATTTGTACACCCACTGTCAATAATCCATTCTGAAGACTTTGAAGTCGCTGGTGTCGTACCCTACAGTACAGTTAGGGGGATAGGCTTCACGAAGAGAATTGTGAAGCATAAACATTTGATGAACCAGTGGGTTATGAAAACTTAGATCCATATTAGGACTAATAGGGAGAGTAGCATGCGATTCAGGAACAAAGTACATAATGATGCCATTCGGGCATTTTATCTTGCGCCCTACAAGATTTTTAAGGTCCCCAGCAATAGCATCAGAAGATTTTGTTTTTCTGCTGGAGACCTTTCCCTGCAAAAGAGAGTTAAGCTTTCTTAACCACCCACATCTTCAAGGGTGGCTTAGAAGCAATAAGTCTAAGTGCAGCATCTGAGAATTTTGGCTTTGAAGCCTTAGCAAACAGTCTAGCAGGTGGACAATAATACTCATAGGAATAAGCAGAATAATTTTTGGTCACATGAATACGGTTCGATGAACCGCTCTCATATTCATATGCCTGAGTATAGTTTCCCTGCAAAAAATTTGCGTTAGTGTGACTCAGGTGAGTCCTCTGTTTGTATGAAGCCATTGGACCGTATGAAGCCTTTGGTCTGAGGTTTGTCTTCTTCAAGTGAGGTGTCATGAAGACATTCACAGGAAGATTTTCCAGACACTTTTTGGAAACCCAGATCTTCTTCATAGGCGGTCCATTCCTGCAGTTAGTACCAATGTACCTGGCAAACACTTCACCATTCTGATTTTTAAATAGTTTATAGTTTGCATCAAAGGATTCATCAATGATAATGGGGTTAGCACAAGTGAAGCCAGATAAGTTGGATGGATCTGCTGAAAGTTCCTTTGCAGCAACCCATGTGGTTTTGGGGTACTGCTCAGGTTTCCAGTAAGTGCCATCTGCATTGATTTTCCTCACAAATCCAACACCCTCTTTTCTAGGGTGTCGGTTCAGGATCTGCTTCTTGAGAACATCACATAATGTCTGATGTCCTTTAAGACTTTTGTACATCCCTGTTTCAAGCAATGTCTTCAACATAGCATTCTCATCAGCAATAGCAGTGGTATCCTCAGCAGAGGGGTTAGTTACCACGTCAACAGTTGAAGATATTGCAACAGCAGTAGCAGTGGAACATTCAGCAACAGAATTAGCATTATCACGCTCAATGCATTTAAGACATGGTGGTTCAAATCCTTCCTGAGCGGGACTGATCTGTTCGGAGAGAAGTGACTCGTTTTCCTTTTGAAGA
This sequence comes from Triticum urartu, assembly GCF_003073215.2. Classification (NCBI taxonomy): domain Eukaryota; kingdom Viridiplantae; phylum Streptophyta; class Magnoliopsida; order Poales; family Poaceae; genus Triticum; species Triticum urartu. The sequence continues at coordinate 94,480,226 of NC_053022.1, read as the reverse complement.
TCTTCATGAGCCACCCTCAATTTCTCAAGTTCTTGCTTCCTTTGAAGATAATCATAGGAAAGCTTTTCATGAGTTGTTGAGAGAGTATCATGACGATCTTCAAGTTCCTGATACTTAACGTGAAGGTTTTTTATGTCTTCAATTAAGGATTCAGATCGAGTCATTTCAGCACCCAACAGATCATCGCTTCTGTCTAACAGTTTTTGAATATGTTCCATAGCTTTCTGTTGTTCAGTTGCAATTTTAGCAAGTGTTTTGTAGCTAGGTTTTGAATCACAGTCAGAGTCATCGTCACTAGATGTTTGATAGCGAGTAGTGCGTGTGTTTACCTTGGCACCGCGTGCCATGAAGCAGTAGGTAGGAGTGGAGTCATTCTTGTCATTTGCGTCGGTGTCGGTGATGCAGTCATTGTCTTCAGTGTTGAAGATAGACTTGGCGACGTGTGCTGTAGCCAGACTCGCAATGCCAGAATCAGACTCCTCCTCAGACTCCACCTCTGCCTCCTCAGATGCGGACTCCTCCTCTGAATCCATCTCCTTTCCAACAAACGCACGTGCCTTGCCAGATGAGCTCTTTTTGTGTGATGAAGACTTTGATGAAGACTTGGAAGAAGACTTTGAGTATTTCTTCTTCTTGTTATCGTCAGAATCATATTCCTTGCACTTCTTCTTCCTTCTGTTCTCATTGTCCCACTGTGGACACTCAGAGATGAAGTGTCCAGTTTTCTTGCACTTGTGACATGTTTTCTTCTTGTAGTCATGAGCAGAAGCTTCATCATTCCTTGAGCTTGATCATGAAGATTTTCTGAAGCCTTTCTTCTTGGTGAATTTTTGGAACTTCTTCACTAGCATTGCAAGTTCTCTTCCAATGTCTTCAGGATCATCAGAACGGCAGTCAGATTCTTCAGATGAGGAGACAGCTTTTGCCTTCAAGGCGCGAGTTCGCCCATAGTTTGGACCTTAGATATCTCTTTTCTCAGAAAGCTGAAACTCATGTGTGTTGAGCCTCTCAAGTATGTCAGACGGATCGAGTGTCTTGAAATCAGGACGTTCTTGAATCATCAGGGCCAGGATGTCAAATGAACTATCAAGTGATCTCAGCAGCGTCTTGACGATTTCATGTTTGGTGATTTCAGTGGCGCCGAGGGCTTGAGCTCATTTGTGATGTCAGTGAGTCGGTCAAATGTGTGTTGGACATTCTCATTGTCATTTCGCTTGAAGAGGTTGAAGAGGTTGCGAAGAACACTGATTCTTTGATCTCTCTGGGTTGAGACGCCTTCATTGACCTTGGAGAGCCAGTCCCAGACCAGCTTGGATGTCTTCAAGGCACTCACACGGCCATACTGTCCTTTTGTCAGATGACCACAGATGATATTTTTGGCAGTAGAGTCCAGTTGAGTGAACTTCTTGACATCAGCAGCAGTGACACCTTCTCCAGCTTTGGGAACGCCATTCTCGATGACATACCATAGGTCGACGTCAATGGCTTCAAGATGCATTCGCATCTTATTCTTTCAGTAGGGATATTCAGTTCCATCGAAGACGGGGCACGCAGCGGAGACTTTGATTATCCCTGCAGTCGACATAGCTAAAACTCCAGGTGGTTAAACCGAATCACACAGAACAAGGGAGCACCTTGCTCTGATACCATGAAAGTGCGTTATATTAACTAGAGGGGGGGTGAATAGGCGATTTTTATGAAAGTCTTCAAAACTTGGAAGTTATGAAGACAAACAGTGAAGATTATGCCTATTACTATGCAGCGGAAGTTAGATTACACTAGGCCAGCCATGGTCATGTATTTAATAGAGTGAAAGCACAGTGACAAACAGCTTCAGTGTAATAAGGATCAAGTAGGAAGAAGTTATGAAGCCAAACAGATCATGCATTCACGTTGTGAAGACAAATGATAAAGCAAGCATGCAATGACTTCACAATGAGTAACAGCAAGAGAAGGAAGTGAAGATGAAACCAGTGACTCGTTGAAGACAATGATATGTTGGACCAGTTCCAGTTGCTGTGACAACTGTTGTCTGGTTGGAGCGGCTAGGTATTTAAACCTTAGGACACACAGTCCCGGACACCCAGTCCTGAACACACAGTTCAGGACACCAAGTCCTCACCGTATTCTCCTTGAGCTAAGGTCACTTAGTCCTCGCCCAATCACTCTGGTAAGTCTTCAAGGTAGACTCCCAAACCTTCACAGACTTCGTTCACTGGCAATCCACAATGTCTCTTGGATGCTCTGAACGCAACACCTAACCGACTGGAGGATTCACAGTCCTCAAGTGTAATAAGTCTTCAGATCACACAGACAAGAAGACTTAAGTGATGCCCAATTTACTCTGGCTCTGGGTGGTTAGGGCTTTTCTCCTCACTAGGAATTTTCTCTCAAAGGCTTCGAGGTGGGTTGCTCTCCAACGACAAAAGCCGTGCACTGAAATCTGAGCAGCCAACCGTTTATGGTTGTGGGGGTGGGCTATTTATAGCCACTTGGCAACCCGACCTGATTTGTCCGGAATGACCCTGGGTCACTAAGGAACTAACACGTGTCTCAACAGTCAGATTTCGAACTCTCATGGCAACTTTACTTGGGCTACAAGCAAAGCTGACTTGTCCGACTCTGGACAAGATTCGCTCTCATTGTCTTCACTCGAAGACATAGGTTTATGATTTAGGCATCACTTCAGTCATTCTGACTGGTTCTCCTGGACCCCACTTAACAGTACGGTGGTTCCTATGACTCAACACAAAATAAAAAGAACTACGAAAGATCTAAGTCTTCGAGCTCCATAGGCTTCATAACGTGTCTTCTGTTGTCATAGTCTTCAATGTGAATATCTTCATATACCACCTTTGTCTTCAATGTCTTCATACATTTTTAGGGGTCATCTCTGGTAGTAAAACCGAATCAATGAGGGACTTCTACCTGTGTTTTCCTGCAATTCTCACAAACACATTAGTCCCTCAACTAGGTTTGTCGTCAATACTCCAAAACCAACTAGGGGTGGCACTAGATGCACTTACACCAGCAAAGTGTCGAGGGAGAGTTTCGTCAGCATGACAGCGTGGTGACGGTGATGGTGAAGTGATCCACGCAGGGCTTCACCTAAGCACTATGACAATATGACCGGAGGCATAAACTGTGTAGGGGGCGCCGCACACGGCTAGGAATCAATGTTGTGTGTTCTAGCGGTGCCCCCCCATATATATAGAGAGAGAGAAAAGGTGACACTATTCTAATCCCGGGATCAAAATAACTATTTGAATCACAGCGCCCTATATAAAGGCTGACAGGCCCTCCCGAACTTCGCAAAAAAAGAACCCCGTCTTATCTCCCCACGCCCCACCTTCTTTGTAACCATCGCTCCAGGACGCACCTCCCCGCGCCGCCGCCTGCGCACCGCCGCCGCCGTGACCTAACTCCCCATGCCTCCGGTCGCGGGCCGCCGCGACCCACCTCCCCGCACCGTCGCCCGCGTACCTCCGCCGCCGTGATCCCCCTCCCTGCACCACCGCATGCGCACCTCCGCCGCCGTGAACGACCTCCCCCCACCATCACCACCTCGCCCCAGCTCCACCGGCCCCGCCGACTCCTGGATCCACTGGCACTGGCGCTGTCGCCCCCACCTCCGTCTTCCACTGTCGCTTGTGCGTCGTTGCCTCCTTCCCGGACCACCCCGTCGACTCAGATCGTCGCCGGCCTTCTTTCCCTGCTTCCACCGCGGAGGTGGCCTCCGTCTGCCGTCAACCACCGTCGTGACCTACCCCAGGGCGCCCCCGCGACCTTCCCATGGCGCCCCTGCGACCTGCCCATGGTGCCGCCGTCGCAGCCGGCCATCCCACGTGCGTGCGCGTGGCCAGGCTACCTGCAGCGCGAGCCCCCGGCCAAATCCCACTCGCCGCAGTCGACGATCCCACGTGCATCCGACACCGCGTCCCCTGCATGTTGTTGTCTAGCTACGGTCGCTACCCTACAGGACATTGCTCCTGCTGCTGCTTCAGCAGTCCAAGTGCCCACCTGTGTCCATCCGAGTTCCTCCGCCCGTGCTCCTTCGTGCTGGAGCTTGTGCCGGCAGCGGTGCACGCATCTGAAGATCGGGCTGATGCGTCTTCAGCAAACGCTACGACGAGCAACCACCTCTTGCAGCAATCTCTCTCTATGTCCCTCCGCTTATACAACAAAACAAGTCGATGCTTTTCTTCAGTTTGATTTAATAGTCTGAAAAAAGATCAACAGTGGCATTCTTTGGACTTCCATGTGTACGTATTGGTAATGGTAGGCTCATGACTTTTTGGACGGACAAATGGTGTCAGGCCGGTCATTTTGCTGAGCTCTTCCCCATGTTATACTCCCTTGCAAAGGTAAAATAATGCACAGTTTTCTCGCAACAGCGAGATGGTTGGGATCTACAGTTGCACCCAAATCTGATGAGAACGGCCTCCCGAGAATTAGAGCTTTTGCGTGATATACTAAGTGTTGCACCCAGTCCGTCAGCAGATTCAGAGGACATTAGGCTACACATTTTCTCTGGCAAGACAACAATGGTACACGACTACTACAGCCTACTCACCTTCAGAGGAGTATGTTGGGAGCCAGCGGAGATGATTTGGGATAAAAACCATTCCCAGGAGATGGCAGATCTTCCTATGCTTGCTTTCAAGGGTAGGCTGAATGTTAGAACATTCATGCTTCGGAAGCAATGGAAGAATGTTGAACACCCATATTGTGATTCCTATCCGGCTGAAGAAACTATGGATCGGATCACATAATTTTGAGATGCGCTCCAGCTCACTTTCTGTGGAGTAAGCTTGAGGTCTTGTAGCAAGCAACAAAATCACACTCTTTGATAGACTTTGTGTGGGCTCTTCGATCGATTGGTCCGCATTGGTTCGTGCTTTTTACTGCCTGTGCGGTTCAGCTCTGGAAAGTGTGTAACGCTCGGGTCTTTGACGGTCTGTCAGTGCCACTCCTTGCCTATTGCCTTGCCATCGTAGAGCTGATTCAGTTATGGTGTTGTAGGTCGCAGGATTGCTCCCTCAAGGCCTTCCTTCACCACCACTCGGAGCTCCTGCGGAACACCATGTAGCCAGACTTAGCCTAAGGGATTGTTCCCCTTCGCCCATGTTTTCTATTCCTCTGATGTGGTGTTTTTGCTGGAATCTTTTGTACTAAGACAATTCTCAGACCCCGGTCTAGCTTTGGAATATATAAGGTAGACTGTGGTCTGCCTTCTTGTCCAAAAAAGCAATATCCGGTAGGTCTGAACTATTTTTCTCTTTGTGTGCATGGTCAAAAATTAGACTACAATGGCCTATCTCGTCACTAGTTTTCTTAAAAAAAGTTGCTCATTCCTAGCTTCTTACAACGTTGCATTTTTACCATTCTAAAGGAGAGAAGCAAAAAACAATTCAGAGAGTGCGAGGAAAAAGAATGTGCAATGGTTAACAGGATAAAAAATGTGTGGTGGTGGTCTGAACGTGGTGTTAAATCTGATGCAAAAAATATTTGACAAAAAAACTTTGTTTTATTGAATGTGATTTCCTACTTTGTACATTTTGTTGATATGCCTACAAAAGACTACTGTTTTCATGACTATGGTATGTAAGAGCTCAAGAATTTCAATTCGGAGATGGATCGAAGTTAGGTACAGAAATATATGATGCGTCCAGAAAATTATTTTCTTTTGCATCCATTTTGTTCGAAAAAAGTGAACACCTGAAGTTCAAATATTAAAAGCGAGGCATAAAAAGTTAAAAATATCTAGTGGTCAAAATAAAATAAAACCTACGAAGTAGAAAAAACAACAATACACATAATTCGATGTTAATATATTCAGATGTGTGAAAGTTGTTTATGTGCGCATTTGTATTTGTGTAAATGCATGTAGCACACGAAGTGTATGTGTATTGTTGTGTGTAATTTTCTTGAATTATAATAGCATGCGAAGTTCATGTTTCAGAAATTCATAATTTCACGTGTACCACATACTGAAGAAATTCATCAATGAAAAAAAGGACTGCCAAGGCCATTTCACCGACAGCAAAAAATGCCTAAAAGTTGTCGCGAGAAAAAAAAACTGGATGAGATATAACATAGTAAGTTCATAAAAAGGTGAAAAACATAATTTTATTTTGTAATTTTAACCATTTCTAAAAAATACCTTGAAGTTCAAATTTAAATAATAGGGCGGTTCAATGTTTATTACAAACTTGTTATTTTCCCCATCACTATAAAATAAACCAAGAAGTTCAAAAACTAAAAAGGAGCAGTTAGAAAAGTTTATGAAAATGGTGTTTATATATTTTACTAAAAAATGGAGAAGTTTGAATTTAAAAAACATAGAAGCTCAAAATGTTTATAAAAAACCTAGAGGGTCAAATAAAAAAACCGAGCAGTTTAAAAAGTTTGTAAACATGGATTCGCCACTATTTTTTTAAGATCGGAAGTTCAAATTTAAAGAACTGAGCGGTTCGATGTTTATTACATAACTAGGACATTTCCCTATACTAATGAATAACACCAAAAAGTCATAATTAAAAAATGAAGTTGTTTGATGTTCATAAAATTTTTAGATTTTCCCCGATACTAACGATACACAATGATGCTCAAAAATAAAAAAAAGGTAGAGCGGTTCAATGTCAATATCACGTACCGAGAGAAGTTCAGATGGATAACCGCTAGAAGTTCACGTACTACACGGTGTGCATTTTGTATTAAAAAATGAATGAAAGAAGCAAAGGCTAAAAGTTTTATTGCTAGAAGTTCAAGTGCTCAGCCCGAGAAAGTTAAAAAATTCTTATGAGAGAGGTTGAACAAAAATACGTGACAGAAGTTCAAGGTGAAAACAGCGGCAAGTTCAACTACTACACGAAATGCGTTTCAGATAAGAATATAAGAATAGAAAACAAAAAGATTAAAAGGCTTGTTGCAAGAAGTTCAGGTTTCCCTCATACAAAACCTACAAGTTCAAATTTAACGAAGGGGCTCGATGTTTATCAAAAAGTAGGATTTTTTCCGTTACTAAAATGAGGAAGTCCAAATTAGAAAGATGGAGAAGTTCGGCGATTATAGAAAACTCAGATTTCCCTCGTTATTAAAGAATGGAAAACAAGAAGTTCAAAAATTAAATAAAAAGAAGTTCAACTTTTAGAAAAAAATAGAGCGCTTCAAAATTTCATAAAAAAGATTAAGAAAAAACCCAGGAAGTCCATATTAAAAAGATGGAGAAGTTCGATGATTATAGAAAACTCAGATTTCCCTCATTATTAAAGAATGGAAAACAAGAAGACCAAACAAAAAAAACAAGAAGTTCAACTTTTAAAAATAGAGCGCTTCAAAATGCATAAAAAAGGATTAAGAAAATCAGATTAAAAATTTATAAAAAAAACTCAGATATTTTCACGTAACCGAGAGAAGTTCAGATTGATAACTGTCAGAAGTTCACGTACTACACGGTGTGCATTTTGTATTAAAAAGGAATAAAAAAGCAAAGTCTAAAAGTTTTGTTGTTATAAGTTCAAGTCCTCCATCGGATAAAGTTGAAAAAATTATTGTGAGAGAAGTTTGTACAAAAAGAATATCCTTTGTGTAACACGGACGAAATGAATGGGAAAATTACAAACGAAAATATGTCACAAAAGTTCAACGTGAAAACAACAAGAAGTTCGACTACTATAGTGAATGAATTTCAGATGAAAAACTTTTAAAATCGTCGCGGGTATGAAAAAACAATCAACACGGGAAAGTTGCGTGTTTACATCAGCTTTCCACCGGTATATTACTTGCTCAATTATGATGAGTGTTCCGGTAAGTGGATGGAGAGCTACGGGCAAAAAAATCACGTGAAAAAAAGAGTGCGGTTTAGGCACACGCGTCGAGAAGTTCAGATTCTTCACGCGGTGCATTTTAAAAGAATCTGTTTCGCGATAAAGGCAGAACGAATGATGTTGCCGTTTTCGAAATTACATGAAAAAGGCTAGCAATCAGAGAAAACCATCAACATGAAAAAGTTTCGCATTTTCCGTAGATTTTCAGCAGTATATTATTTGTCCCATTTCGATGAAGTTTGTAGAAATTACGGCGAAAATATGTTTTTAGCCATTTTCAAAATTTACTTAAAACCGTAAGGAATTGGGAGAAACAATATATACAAAAAAGTTTCGCATTTTTTCAAGTTTTTCAACGCCATATCATTTGCTGCATTCGGACATACAGTTAAAAAATTAGCTCGAAAATACGAACTTGGTGGAACTTGTATCATTTTCTAAATTACTTTTAAACCGTTCAAAATTAGAAATAACTTATAACATGAAAAGGTAGCACATTTTCATAAGCTTTCCCATGCCATATTATTTGCCTCAATTGGGTTAGCCGTTTAGAAATGGCATCGAAAATACGAACTCGGGTGTTTAGTTTGCGAAAATCTACGAGTTTCCAAATTACTCTTTATCCATAGGGAATTAGAGAAAACTTTCAACATGTGGAAGGAGCGGTTTTGCAGCAGCTTTTCAACGCCATATTATTTGCCTCATTCCGATAAACGGTTTAGAAATGTGATCGAAAATACAATTCACGTTTTTTGTATGAAGAAAAAACGGTTTTCAAAATTGCTCTTAAACCGCTTACATTTTGCCAAAAATTTAATTTGGGGCATGATACTGGTGTCCACATCTTTCCAACGGTATATCGCAAGCCCCATTTGGGCAATGTTGGCAGAAGTTCAACCCAGCACTGGGAGAAGTTCAGGTCGAACAACTCAGACAGTAAAATTGCAAAAAAATGCAATTTCATCACGACCCGAGAGCAAAATCCACCAACGAGCGAGGTTCCTATTTAAAACCGGTATTTAGTTGCTAAAATCGTTTCTAGATTACACTAACATCATATAGAACACGACTAAATAGAATAATTCGCGGGGGAAGCCACGGTTGCGAAGATAGCTCGAAGGTCAGGTTCGTACAAAGGGAAGTCCAGACGCGTTACTCAGGCAGTTCAGGTTGTGATCAGAATATTATTCTGATTCCGTGATTAGGGAGGGGAGCAGCAAGGGGCACCCCAAGTAGGAGGAATCCTACTTGGGCGCCTCCTCCAAGTCGGCCTCCCCCCTTCCATATGCATCGGAGGGGGAAGGAAAGAGAGGGGGGAGGGAAAGAAAAAGGGGAGCCTCCCCTTTCCTTCTCCCTTCCCTCCTTTCCTTTTCCTCCTATTTCAGCCTATAGAGGGGCGCACCAGTCCCTTAGGGGCTGGTCTGTCCCTCTCTTGGCCCATTAGGCCCATATAGTTTACTGGGGGTTGCCCTGAACCCCTTCCGGTGACCTGATACGTACCTGGTACCCCCGAAACACTTCCGGTGTCTGAATACTATCGTCGTATATATGAATCTTTACCTCTTGACCATTTTGAGACTCCTCGTCATGTCCGTGATCTCATCCGCGACTTTGAACAACATTCGGTCACCAAATCACATAACACATATAATGCAAAATCGTCATCGAACGTTAAGCGTGCAGACTCTACGGGTTTGAGAATTATGTAGACATGACCGAGACACCTCTCTAGTCAATAACCAATAGCGGAACCTGGATGCTCATATTGGTTCCTACATATTCTACGAAGATCTTTATCGGGCGTACCGTAATGACAACATACGTTATTCCCTTTGTCATCGGTATGTTACTTGCCCGAGATTCGATCGTCGGTATCTTCATACCTAGTTCAGTATCGTTACCGGCAAGTCTCTTTACTCGTTCCGTAATACATCATCTCGTAACTAACTCATTAGTCATATTGCTTGCAAGGCTTATCATGATGTGTATTACTCAGAGGGCCTAGAGATTCCTCTCCGATACTCGGAGTGACAAATCCTAATATCGATCTATGTCAACCCAACAAACACCGTCAGAGATACCTGTAGAGCATCTTTATAATCACCCAGTTACGTTGTGACATTTGATAGCACACAAGGTATTCCTCTAGTATCCGGGAGTTGCATAATCTCATAGTCGAAGGAATATGTATTTGACATGAAGAAAGCAATAGCAATAAAACTAAACGATCAACATGCTAAGCTAACGGATGGGTCTTGTCCATCACATCATTCTCCTAATGGTGTGATCTCGTTCATCAAATGACATCACATGTCTATTGTTACGAAACTTAACCATTTTTTATTAACGAGCTAGTCTAGTAGAGGCTTACCAGGGACACTGTGTTTTGTCTATGTATTCACACATGTATCAAGTTTCCGGTTAATACAATTCTATCATGAATAATAAACATTTATCATGATATAAGGAAATATAAATAACAACTTTATTATTGCCTCTAATTATTTCCTTCACCTTGATCCTCAAAAACCTCCCAATCGCAATTCCATCCACCCCTATGTCTGCCTCCACAAACTGACCAGTGATATTACCTATATCCTCTGCAGAATCCTCGTTCATCATGCCAAGGGGAAGGTTGAAGACCTGAACCCAGATCGGGATATCATTAAAATCATAGTCCTCCAGCCTCTTGCTTGGTACAAACTCCTCTACCACCACTAACTCCTTATCAAACATCCATGGCCCATTCTCGATCGCCTTCCTCTTGCCTGAGTCTTGGTGAAAAGTGAAAAGGAATAAATTCTCTCCAACCTCCTTGCACCCAATACCTTTGATCGGACACCACGCCCTCCCAAGAGACAAGCCAACCGCATCCTGATGTGCTAGTTTCTCTGACATCACCTTGCCCAACGCATGCGCCTTAGAGAAATTTCCCTTCTCCTTTGCTGAAAACCAGATCTTGACTCCCTTCCTCTCCTCCTGCAAGAGCCTCAAGCCCTTCGGCAACCCTGCAAACTCCTCCATCACGTGCCTCCCGAACCACCCTCCTTTGCCTCCTAGGGTTTTTTGTTTTACGACCGCGCGCCCTAGGGAGCACGTAGAAGACTTTTGGTGGAAAAGGACTGACCCAAGACTTGAGGACGATCGTGAGAAGCCAGAGAGCTCATAGATCGGGCATGAGACCCAAGGAAAACGAGGGACTGAGAAACCCTAGTCTACGGCGGCCTAGATCGCAATCACCTCCATGGTCGTCGGACAGAACACCAACCGTCACCAAAAGGGACGAACACTCTTAATAGGCCAGGTTAACCTCATTATTGATGAGGTACAAACTTGGAGGTCGGCTGGAGCTAGGTGTTTTCAAAACTTTATGAGAGAGTAGCATGTAATTGAGGGTGGGTGTGTGGATGCTAGGTGGTAGCCTTACTTGTTGGGCTTAATACAAATATAGTACGCAATTTGTGTACTCTTGAAAACAAAGTTTAAGAAGATGCCCTTGCACAACCCCAGGGTGTTGATCCCTGGGCAAAATATACGTGTTTACAAACAAATTCACGACAAGTTCAGAACAACCACATCTAGACTGACAACAAGTTTAAGAGCTAACTAGAGAGCACGTCGGATGTTTCCTAGCAGCGGTGCTTCTCGCTCCTGACCTTGCACATGGTAGAGGTAGAGGCGTTGTAGATCTGCACTTTGAAGCCCAAATTGATTAACTTTTTCAAATCGATTAACTTTTTTAAAAATTCGATGAGCTGTTTTCAGATTCGATGAACTTTTTCAAATTCCACGAACTTTTTTCCAAATAGATGAAGTTTTTTAGGTTTGTGATTTTTTTTCTCAAAATCAATGATTTTTTTTTCAAAATTGATGAACCTTTTTCGACTCGATGAACTTTTCTTCAATTTTGTAAACTTTTTTGAAATTGATGTTTTTTTCAAATTTGTGAACTAATTTTCAAAAATCCATGAACAATTTGAATTCACAAGTTTTTTTCTCCCAGATTTTATGATTTTTTTTTTCATCTTTTCATATTTAATCAAAAATCAACGGTTGAATGGGTCAGCCATTCAAATAAAAAAGGACACAACTGCATTTTTTACGAGTTGTATTTTAACAATCAAAAAAGTAATCAAGCACATCACGTGTAATCAGCGACTTGGTCAGTGCGTTCATTCTTAAAACCGGAGCATCGCGATTCGAAACCTGGTATTCACACCTTCCCGCGGATTTAAGCGGAGAAAAAAAAGTAATAATGGGCTGGCCCACTAGTCGTTGCAACGGGCACCCGTTCGGTTCTGCGGCGCTAACAACGCTGAATAGGAGCTCTTTAAAACACTCCGGATTTGAATTGGTATTCTGCTCCAATCGGGCCAAACCCAACCAAACCTTGGTGGGCCAAATAAGATCCAACAAAAACCCAGAAAAGTAAAGCCCGCATTAGAAAAAAAAAACCTTAACGTGTTGATTAAAATGGCCCCCCCACCGAATATGTTTGAAACCAGTGTATGCTTCATTAGCTTCCATCTAACATAGAAAAATTGTATAAAGAGAATTTATGCCCGCATTTTGAAGACTACATAGTTTGAAGCTACATAAATTTAATTATTAAAAGAGATCCTGGTATTACCAATCATTTATTTTCAAATAACTCTTGGTTTGAAATGGGACCTTGCGCTATTTCACGCAACGGGTAACCTAGTCAGCTTAGCAAGGAACTCATCCACCCCTGTTTGATAGCATAATCTGTCATATTGAGGGGGGAAGATTCAGCTTTGATGAGTAGAGTTTAACAATATTTACAATGATAAAGATCCAAATTTAACTTAGCAGTGTGATATAATACTAATACTTCAGTTCACATGATTCGCCGTCAACTCTGCTAGTGCTATCATGTGATAAAAAAACGTCATAGACATTTATCTTCCCTTATGACAATGCATTCGTCCGAAGATATGTCCCATCATGTAAAGAGTAGCAAAATAGCAGTAGCAGTAGTAATCACAAATAATTTTTTGAGCCAAAACTTATACTCCTATATGATACTACAAATATGTAGGTAATCTCTTGAGTAAGAAAGGGCACAAGTCGAGGGACAGAACCCAGTTCATCGACATCTAAAAGTTATGATCTGTGCATATTTGTATGAACTGGGTATTCCTCGTGGAGCCGTAACATCGAACAAAGTATTCCTCGTGGAGCCGTAACATCGCTATTGGCATCACTACATAGACTTGTCTAGACAGAACTGAGATAGCTTTTTTGGAGAATGGAGGCTAGGCGCGGTGGATCCCGCTGATCTGCCGCCGCCGATGCGGATCGCCTCGGCCTCGGCACCCTTCTCGGCACAGCCCGATCCCATCCAGCTGGATCGGATCGAGGCTGTGTGTGAGGCGGACGTTCGTGCAGAGGTGGGGGTGCGTTGGGCTGTGCGTTTCCGAGATGGCCATGGGGATTGGATCAGCGGACGTCTACATCATTCTCCAGCATCTCGCTGGACGACGTTGCTGGATTTGGACAACGACGTCCGCGCCGGCGATTATGTAGAGATCGGCGACCAGGTGATGGTAGGTTTTAATTTGTGGATTGATGTCTATGACGTGGTTGTGGATCATCATATGCAGATGGTTGCAGATGTGGCAAACCCGATCGAGCTTCTTGATTCGTCCTCGGAGTTTGACGTAGGGGAGCACGGTCGGCGGGGGGCGACTGGGTGTGCGACCACCGTGACCTCCGGCGATCGAAGGCGGGTGGGGGGCCGGTTTTGGGCACTCGCTGACGCCGACGAAGACGACAGGGATGAGGAGGCTGATGCGGTGCAATCTTCTCCACCTTCGCCGACCCCTTCCGATGTGCTGTGTGAGTTCTTGTGTGCAGATTACGATGAAGATGAGGTCGCTTCCACGGTCAACAAGATCTTGCCCGTTGATGATCCGACTAGGGTCGGGCTTCATGCGGGGGAGATCAAGGAGATGTTGCGCTGGGTGGTTCACCGGAGAACAGTGGCGTCGGTGATCCGGCCGTGGAAGGGTCCCCTGCCTAAGGTATGTCTACCGAACTTAACATTATTTGATCTGATTCCACCGGAATCATAGACTAAGGTGACAAGGAGAAAGAAAGCTCGCCGGGTAGGGCCCCAATCGGCGCCGGAGGTGGCCGCGGCTTCGTTGCCGGCGGCCACGGCGATCCCGATCCGTGCCGCTTGCCAGGAGCATTTGAATCAGCTCCTGGGCCGAGCTGTGCCGATGCCTGTTGGGCCGGTGGGTACGTTTGGGCCGGTGTCTGGTGGGTATGAGGCCCAGCTGGACGTGGCTCCAAACGCTACCGAGAGAAGGGGCGCATGCACGTCGTATTCGTCATCGCCTACTCCACCGTCGCGAACTAGGGTTTATCTGCGTCGCGTGCCGCACCTGCGTTCTGCCGGACCTGGCCAGGCTCGCCGCATCCCTCCCCTAGGTGCGATGGTGGGTTCCGGTGGCGCTCCTCCTCCTGGTAAGAGACCGCTCCCGCCCAGCGGGGCTAGTCGGGCCTCCGGGGTGCCGCCGCCGGGCCAAGGCAATGGCCGAGGCGCGCCGCCGCCGGGCCAAGGCAATGGTCGGGGCGAGCTGCCGCCAGGCCAAGGGAGTGGCAGGGGCGTGTTGCCGGCGCCGGCTTCGGCTGTCGGCCGTGCTGGTGTGCAGCTTCCCAAGGCCGCTGTGGGGCGCGGGTCAGGGGGCCTGGCTGCGGCGCACTTGGCTGGCGGGGCAGCCGTGGGGAGGCCGCCGGCTCCGACTGTGCCGTCGGGCAGGCGAGGGGGATCGGGCTCCGGCCCTCGGCCGGTCGTCCAGGGCAATGCTGCGGTAGGAGCTGCAGGTCGGGGAGCTGCGCCACCAAGGCCACTGGCCCCTCCTCCCCATGTCGTTGCTTGCCCGCCCGCGCCGTCGCAGTCCAGCGGTACCGTGGCTGAGCCCCGAGGCCTATGGGGTGGATGACGGCTACAATGCCTATGGGACTGGCCAGCACCGTGGCTCTTCGTCCACGGGTGGCAGTCGTGGTTATGCTTGGCAAAGTGATGGGTCAGTTGAGAGGCCATTCTTGGGTCCTTCAGGCGGCTTCGTTGAGGGGCCTTCTGATCCGGGTCATCGGCAGCGAGGAGGTTACCTAGGCCATCGTGGTGGTCGGGGCGGCCGAGGGGGCCAGTATCGTCCACGTCCTCCGCCACCACCTATCGTTGTCGACCAGATGACAGTTGACGGGATTGCCGAGGAGCCTGTACTGACCGGTCATGCTATGGAGGTGGTGACGGCTCTTGCTACTGTTCGGGTTCCTGAGAACAAGGTTATGACCGATGTGTCTGCGGAGTTGACAGATAGGGCTGAGGCTGATAGGGTGTCCAAGTGGGCGCACAGGAAGGAAAAGATGCTTTGTTATCATTGCGGAGACAAGGGCCACTTCATTGTGGAGTGTGTGGTTCTGTTATGTGATACCTGCGGTAAACTGGCACACGACTCTGGGGAGTGTCCGTTACTGCGAGATCAGGCACCGTCACTCATGATGTATGGAGTTTACTGTGCCGAGCTAACTTTTTTCGAATCTCTGAATGAGCGAGAGGTTTCTGATGAGTCCACGAGTATGACCACGGGGATTGTCAAGGTCACCAGAGGGGAGGTGTCTGAGACACAGATCGTGCAGAGGCTCCGAGAGTTGGCCCCTGGGGATTTCCAGTGGGACCTTGTCAGTCTCGCTGATAAGATGTTCAGAGTTGAGTTTCCTTCCGTGGAGGATCTGCAGAGGTTGTTGAGTTTCAGGATGTGTAAGGTGCCGGGAATGGATTGCATCCTTGAGTTTCAGGAGTGGAAGCATGTTGAGCCTCAAGGCAAGCCGCTTACTCAGGCGTGGTTGCGATTTTCCGGGGCTCCCTCCAAGCCGCTGCAGGATGCTCGGGTTGTGGCCAGCATGGGCATTTTAGTGGGGAAGCCTGAGCGTGTGGACATGGAGTTCACTAGATCTCACAGGATTGCTCGGGTTCTGGTTAGCATTTTGAACATTGAGTATGTGCCGGAAGTGGTTAAGTGGGCTTATCGAGGCAGGATTTATGATCTGGTTGTTGAGTTTGAGGATGAGAGCCTTCTGCTTGCGCCGGCTCATGAGTCTGACGTGGATATGCACGAAGGTGATGGCAGCGTGGGAGCACAGGAGCCGCCGGTCGAGGACTCTGGAAGATAGCTGTCCAAGGGGCCGGGGTCCGAGACCGCGACGACCGGGGATGGAGTAGCCCCACCCTCCTCGGTGCCTTCGACGACTCTGAGATTTGGGTCTTTCGAGCCCTCTTCTGCACCCCCGAGGCTGTGGAGTAATCGGGTCGAGTCTGAGGAGGCTTTTGAGCTTGAGTTGCCTGCTTTGGGGTTTGAGGGTGCTGTGGATACCATTCCTGAGGATCTTGGGGTTTCATCGATCTCGTTCTGGGGGGGAGGAGGAGGTGAGTCGGCAGGTGGCCACTCCCTCTTGTGCTCAGCACACGGTACCTCCTCGGGAGGTGACGCAGCTTGTCGTGCCTGGCTTGTCGGGTGGAGCCCTGGGGCAGGCGGCCTCGGGTTGCTCTCCTACTGCTGAGGAAGGGGATTCGGGGCAGGTCGCTCCCGTGTCCTTTTCTTCGTTGGGAGGGGGTCTGGCCTCTCCTGTTGCGTCTACCTTTCGGTTGGTGGCGGCTCTGCCTTCGGGAGAGGGCTCGGGGCAGGTGGCCTCGGAGCTTTCTCCTCCTACGGCGCCTGTGGGGGTGGCTTCTCCGGTGCTGGGTGGGGAGCGAGGGCAGGCGGCCCTTGTACTGCTTCCACCACCCTCCCTGCCGGCCCCGTCCCGCGGGGGGCGCCAGGAGTCTGAGATCTTGGTGAGTGCATGTCCACTCTCTGGTGAGGCTGTGGGTGAGCCCGTGCAGATGGATCGGCCAGCTGGTTGGGGTGAGGCAGGAGGCCGGACCCCGACCGCGATCTCTCGGGAGGAGGTCATTGCGTTTGGAGGGATTCAGGATCCGATGTCTGAGGGGTGCCGGGTGAGTGGCCGTCTCCAGGCACAGCCGGATGTGGACGACATTCAGCAGCGGTGCGCCATGAGGGCGGCCAAGCTTCGTGACGTGGAGATCACTACTGGTATGTCGGTTAATACTTCTAATTCCATTCTGCATTTTTCAAATGATGAGATTGTTGAAAATGCAAATCAATTAGGAGTTTCGCTCGGTAGTAATGACACTAAAATCTCTAATTCTGTTAATGATCTTCTGGATCTAGAGGCTGAGCGGGCCTTAGAGATGATTCATAATATTGCGGCTGTTAAACCAATGAGTGATTCTGAGGTTGATGCGCTCGGGGTCAGGGTGCTCGACAATTTTTGTGCGGATCTTATGCCACCTATTACTGAGGCGGATGTAGAGGATGATTCTACTGAGATAGTTTTGGTTAGCCCCTCTGAGACTGGTTGTGAGGACCAGTTGCAGAGTCAAACTGTCCCCAAGCGCAAGTGGAAACGGAAGGTGTACCCCGCGTCCGCAGTGCGTAGGAGTGCTAGGATTCGTATGGCAAAAAAATTCCATGATGAACTATCAAAGGAATCTTTTGGAATAGCAGAGGTGTAAAGGACTTGGCTCAAAGAAGGTTTCTTGTTGAGGCGTCTGTCGAGCATCGTTTAGATTTTATCGCTCTATCGGAGACGGGTAGAGATAACTTTGCACCTCAATTTCTAAGTACTTTGTCAGGGGTATAGATTTTGATTGGCATTGCTTGCCGCCGAGAGGGAGATCGGGTGGAATCTTACTCGGCGTTAGGTGCGAAGCGCTTGAGGTTCGCAGTGTGGTTATGGGTGACTTTGCAATCAAGTTTCCGGTGCGGTCGAAGGAAGATGGGTTTAATTGGGCTCTGGTTGCGGTATATGGTGTTGCGCAGCCCGAACTCAAGCCCGAGTTCTTGGCTGATCTCGTTCGGATTTGCGGTTCTGAGCAGTTGCCTATCTTGGTGGGGGTGATTTCAATATAATTAGAAGGCGTGAGGATAAGAACAATGATAACTTTGACGGCAGATGGTCGTTCATGTTCAATACTATCATTGAAAGCTTGGACCTGAGATAAATTGAGCTCTCGGGTAGAAAATTCACTTGGGCTAACGCGCTACCAAATCCGACGTATGAGAAGTTGGATCGAGTGTTGGCCAGTGTCGATTGGGAATAGAAGTTCCCTTTAGTAACAGTCCAGGCCTTGTCCCGTGGTATTTCTGACCACACGCCGTTATTTGTGGACTCTGGTGAGGCCACCCACCTGGGGAACAAAAATGTGTTCTCCTTTGAGATGGCTTGGTTTGAACGAGAAGGCTTCCTTGATCTCGTGGCCAGAGAGTGGGCTAAGGATTCAGGAGGGAAGACTGCGCTTCAGCGCTGGCAGAATAAGATTAGGCATTTGAGGAGTTTCCTGCATGGGTGGGCTAAGCATCTTAGCGGGATTTATAAGGTCGAAAAGGAAAGGCTCCTTTCCCTTATTCAGTCCCTAGATGTAAAAGCAGAAACCACGATGCTGCCGGCCATGGAGCTTCATGCCAAGCTTGATGCGGAATTGAGGCTGAAAGAACTTCTTAGGGAAGAAGAGTTGAAGTGGGCGTTGCGGGCCAAGGTCCGGTGAGTAGTCCAGGGGGACGCGAACACTCAATTCTTTCACATGATCGCTAATGGTAAGCATCGAAAGAAGATGATCTTTCAGCTTGAGCAAGATGAGGGTACAATTGTAGGACAGGAAAACCTAAAATTGTACATTACAGAGTACTATAAGCAGCTGTTTGGCCCTCCAGAAGAGAACTGTGTGTCTCTGGATGAGTCCAGGGTTGAGGATGTTCCTCAACTCACAGCGGTGGAGAATGGTATTCTTGTGGCTCCTTTCTCCAAGAAAGAGGTGCTGGAGGCCATTTCGCAAATGAAAATTAACAAGGCGCCGGGCCCTGATGGATTTCTAGCGGAGTTTTATAAGATATGCTGGCATATCATTAAAGGGGATTTGTTGCCTTTGTTCAATGATCTGTTTGCTGGACAGCTTCATCTTTTTCAGCTCAATTTTGGAACGATCACCCTTCTTCCTAAGAAAACAGAGGCTGTGAGAATTGAGCAATTCAGGCCAATCTGTCTTCTTAATGTTAGTTTCAAAATTTTCACCAAGGTCGGGACCAATAGGCTCACACAGATCGCGCATGCTGTTGTGCCGCCTACCCAAACTGCTTTCATGCTGGACAGGAATATCCTTGAGGGGGTAGTGGTCCCTCATGAAACGCTCCTTGAAATCCACATGAAAAAGCTAGATGGGGTTGTTTTCAAAGTGGATTTCGAAAAAGCGTACGACAAAGTCAAATGGCCATTCCTTCAACAGGCCTTGCGTATGAAGGGTTTTGATTAGGCTTGGCGACGCCAGGTAGAATCCTTTACGCAAAGAGGGAGCGTTGGAATTAAAGTAAATGATGATATAGGGCATTATTTCCAGACACACAAAGGCCTGCGGCAAGGAGATACAATGTCCCCTATTTTGTTCAACATTGTGGTTGACATGTTGGCAATTCTCATAGGTAGGGCAAAGGAGGCCGGTCAGGTGGGTGGCTTGGTGCCCAACCTAGTTGATGGGGGTGTGTCCATTCTGCAGTACGCTGATGATACAATCATCTTTATGGAGCATGACCTGGCAAAAGCGAGAAATATGAAGCTGGTGTTATGCTTATTTGAACAATTGACCGGGTTAAAGATTAACTTTCATAAAAGCGAGTTGTTCTGCTTTGGTAGAGCCAAGGAGGAACAAGAGGCTTATAGGCAATTGTTTGGATGTGAATTAGGGGCTTTACCTTTTACTTACCTAGGTATATGTAACGCCCTCGATGCGGCTATATCTCCCACGTGTCGAAGCACGACTTAGAGGCATAACCGCATTGAAAGCAATGTCACAAGTGAGATAATCTTCACACATCCCATGTAATACATAAGGGAAAGAGATACATAGTTGGCTTACAATCGCCACTTCACACAATTACATGAATAAAGCATTACATCATCCAAATACAATCAAGGCCCGACTACGGAGCCAAAATAAAAGAAGAACCCCAAATGCGACAAAGGTCCCCGATCGACCCCAACTGGGCTCCACTACTGATCAACTAGAACGAAACAACACAAAGGACAAGATCTTCATCGAGCTCCTCCTGAGCTTGGTTGCGTCATCTGCACGGTCTCATCGACACTTGCAAGCTGGTTTTGGAAGTATCTGTGAGCCACAGGGACTCAGCAATCTCACACCCTCGCGATCAAGACTATTTAAGCTTATGGGTAAGGTAAAGGTATGAGGTGGAGCTGCAGCAAGCGACTAGCATATATGGTGGCTAACATACGCAAACGAGAGCGAGAAGAGAAGGCAAAGCATGATCGAGAAAGTATGATCAAGAAGTGATCCTAAACAACCTACGTCAAGCATAACTCCAACACCGTGTTCACTTCCCGGACTCCGCCGGAAAGAGACCATCACGGTAACACACGCTATTGATTCATTTTAATTAAGTTAAGGTTCACGTTATCTACAACCGGATATTAACAAATTCCCATCTGCCGATAACCGCGGGCACGGCTTTCGAAAGTTCAAATCCCTGCAGGGGTGTCCCAACTTAGCCCATGACAAGCTCTCACGTTCAACGAAGGAATAGACCTCCTCCCGAGACATTCCGATCAGACTCGGTATCCCGGTACAACAAGACATTTCGACAGGGTAAAACTAAACCAGCAACACCGCCCGAATGTGCCGACAAATCCCGATAGGAGCTGCACATATCTCTTTCTCAGGGCACACTCAGATGAGACATCCTACGAGTAAAACCAACCCTCAAGTTGCCCCGAGGTGGCCCCGCAGTCTACTCGGTCGGACCAACACTCAGAGGAGCACTGGCCCAGGGGGGTTAAAATAATGATGACCCTTGGGCGCGCGACCCCCAAGGGAAAAGAAAAGGCTAGGCGGCAAATGGTAAAACCAATGTTGGGCATTGCTGGAAAAGCTTTACTTAAGGCGAACTGTCAAGGGATTCCCATAATAGCCCAACCGCGTAAGGAACGCAAAATCCGGGAACATAACACCGATATGACGGAAACTAGGGCGGCAAGAGTGGAACAAAACACCAGGCATAAGGCCGAGCCTTCCACCCTTTACCAAGTATATAGATGCATTAATTAAATAAGATATATAGTGATATCCCAACAAGTAACAGGTTCCAACAAGGAACAACATCTCCATGTTCCAACGAGGAACAAACTTCAATCTTCACCTGCAACTAACAACGCTATAAGAGGGGCTGAGCAAAGCGGTAACATAGCCAAACAACGGTTTGCTAGGACAAGGTGGGTTAGAGGCTTGGTTCAACAATATAGGAGGCATGATAAGCAAGTGGTAGGTATCGCAGCATAGGCATAGCAAAAGAGCGAGCAACTAAGCAAGCAAAGATAGAAGTGATTTCGGGGGTATGATCATCTTGCCTGAAATCCCGCAAGGAAGAAGAACGAGTCCATGAAGGAGACAAACGGACGTAGTCGAACGGATCCTCACAAACGTAACGTAACCGGAACCAATCCGAAGAAGAAAACACCGGAAAGAAGCACACAACATAGTAAACAACCACCACATAACATGGCATGATGCACAATCAAGTATGATGCATGTCCGGTTTAATGAAACATGGCATGGCAAAATGCACAAACAACATTACAAGTTAAGTGGAGCTCAATATGCAACGAGTTGCATATTGCGGAACACCACATGAATTATTTAGTTCTCTCTTGTTTAGGTACTCAACAATATTAAATGTTGATTAACATGGCAAGAGGGTGAAGCAAATGAAAACTGCCTATCTAGTCAAGGTTAAATGAGGCCGGAAGCAACGAACAACAATTCCGGAAACTCCTCATGAGCATATTATAGATTTGGTACTGTTCTACCCTAAACACAATTTTAGAGTTGTTTAACATGCCAATAAAGGTCACCATGTTAAACTAGGCATTTTTCTACCCCATTTACATATAAAGTTTATTAAATTCCGAGTTACGGTTATTTACTTATGAATTAAATCATTTTAGCATGGCATAGGATCAAATTTAACCAAAAAGCATTTTAGACATTTTAAACATGGATGAAAGTTGCATATTATGAAACTAGACAAAATTCTAAGCAACTTTCATATTAAGTTTGTCTTAATATGATGCACTGTTTGTGAGTAATTAAATGTATGAACATGAGAGTCTTTTATGTAAAACTGCCAAACTCCTGGATATTAAACAAATTCGCATAACTGGAAAAAAAAACATGTATGGGCCGAAACTGGCCCGAACTGGGCTGCACAGGAGCAAACAGAGATGGGCTTCCTCACATTGGGCCTGGCTTAGTGGGGAGGCTGGATGTGGGCTGGATCTGGCAGCGGTTGGGCTGCGGCCCATGCCATGGTCAACGGCAGCCATGCAGGGGCGCGCTCGCAGCGAAGCAGAGGGCGGCGGTGCTGGGACTTGTGGCGGGATGATGAAGAAGCGTGATCCGGTGATGATCCAGTGGCGAAGACGACGGGGCCCTGTCGGATCCGGGCAGATATGGCCAGGGTGGCTCAATTTCCGATGAGGGGAGACCGGATCGGGCGGGGCCGGCGAGGGTTAGGCGCCATGGCGGCGGTGCTGACCAAGGAGGAGAGCAGAGGGGTTAGGGAGAGAAAGAGAGACGGGGAGGAAAGGAAAAGGCGACGGCGGCGTGACCTGGGTTCAAGGCGGCCGGCGACGAGCATGCTCCGGCGGCCTTGGTCGCCGACGGCGGACGGCGGGGACGGAGGGAGGAGAGATCGGGGTTCTCCCAATCTGGAACGGAGGCAGCGGCGTGCGGGCTCGGGGGCGGGCCCCGATGGGCTCCGCGGGCTTGCTCCAGGCCTGGGCGGCTGACAAAAATGGAAGGGGTCCTTCCTTTTATAGGCATGGGTCTAGGGTTGGGGTTTTTGCTCCGTTTCGGAGCCATTCGATCGCTATCGGACGGTCCGGAGTGGAGGGGGGGTAGGTGGGTTGCCGGTGGGCTGTGCGGAAGGCCTCGGGCTGAGGGGAGAGAAGAGAGAGAGAGGCCCGACAGTAGTTTCCGGGGACCGAAAACGTCCGACGAAAAGACCGACTATACTGCCGCTATAGTTTACCGGTTGGGCTATCAAACGAACTCCGAATACGACGAAAATTGACAGGCGGTCTATCTACACTATAATAAGACCACACGCCAACTTTCATCCCATTCCGAGGACATTTTCCGGCCACTTATAAAATTCTATTTCGGACATGCCGCGGGCGCGTGCAAGTGTGGTTGGACTCAGAACGGACAACGGAAGGAACGGGGAGACCCGGACGGATGCAAGTTTTGAAAACATGATGATGCAATGCACATGATGACAAGATGAAATGCAACACGCAAGCAAATGACATGGCAATGACAACGAATAACTGGAAGACACCTGGCACATCGGTCTCGGGGCGTTACAGTATACCCATTCACCATCGTAAGCTAACGAACAGAGAGTGGAAATGCATCGAAGATCGGTTTGAAAAGAAACTTAGTTGCTGGAAGGGCAAACTTATGTCATATGGAGGCCGGTTAATTCTTATTAATTCGGTGCTCACGAGTATGCCGATGTTCCTACTTTCTTTCTTTGAGGTTCCAGTTGGGGTTAGGAAAAGGCTGGACTTCTATCGATCAAGATTTTTTTGGCAGAGTGATGAACTTAAGAGAAAGTATAGACTCGCCAAGTGGGATGTTATTTGTCGACCAAAGGACCAAGGGGGTTTGGGCATCGAGAATCTTGAGGTCAAGAACAGATGCCTGCTTAGTAAGTGGCTGAATAAGCTATCAGTTCAGACTGACGCAACTTGGGCGCAGATTCTCCATAACAAGTATCTGCATTCCAAAACTTTGTCACAGGTGACAGTGAGACCAACTGATTCACCGTTTTGGAAGGGGCTTATGAGAGTTAAGACAGCCTTCTTTAATAGAACAAAGTTTATTGTCGGTGATGGCAATGATACATGTTTCTGGGAGGATACTTGGTTGGGTGATACACCATTGGCACTACAGTACCCAACCATGTATCGTATTGTCCAGCGACGTGATGCGCTAGTTGCAACGATTATGTAGTCCATTCCCCTTAATATTCAGTTTCGGAGGGTGCTTGTTGGTGATAGATGGGAAGCTTGGCTTCATTTGGTGCGTAGACTGATGGAAGTCCAGCTAGCTAATCAGCCCGATCAGTTGTGTTGGAAACTTACTAGGTCTGGACAATTTACTGTTAAGTCGATGTATATCGATGTTATTAACTCGACTGTCATTCCTAGCTCCAAACATGTTTGGAAAGTAAAAGTTCCTTTGAAAATTAAAGTGTTTATGTGGTTTGTCCATAAACAGGTTATTTTAACAAAGGACAACTTGGTTAAGCGCAATTGGACAGGATCTACTAGGTGTAGTTTCTGTGATCAGGACGAGACCATTAAGCATCTCTTCTTGGAGTGTCCGTTGGCGAGAATTCTGTGGCGCACCGTGCAAATTGCCTTTAACATTACTCCTCCAAGTTCGGTCGGGTCGTTATTTGGAACATGGCTGGATGGGATAGAGTCCGACACAGCTAGACATATTCGTGTAGGAGTTTGTGCGTTGTTATGGGCAATTTGGAACTGCAGAAGTGATTTGGCTTTTAACAGAAAAACTACTATTCATTTTTTGCAGATTGTATTCCGTGCTACGGCGTTGATCCGTATGTGGTCCTTACTCACTCCGACGGAGGCCAGGGAGCGTTTGGTTACTGAATCTGTCCGGTAGGAGATGATAGCGCGGGATATTTTCAACCGGTTTGGATGATCGTCAATAGGCAATTAGTTTTCCTATCTTTATTTTGTCAGCCGGTTGTGGCTTTATGGCCTTTTCTTGTTTTGGCATCGAGGCTCTATGTGAGCTCGTCTTTATTTTGTTTCAAGACTCCATAACATTGTTGAACCTATTTTATTTATTTATATGGCCGTATGCATCGTTCTGATGCAGAGGCCGGGGAGTCCCCCCTTTTCTAAAAAAAAATATGTGACATGAGTTCCTCAAACAATCCCTTGGGTAGAAAGAATTTGATCTGTCAACGTCAGCAAGCACATGAACTGGACTTCTTACGCGAAATGTTCTTCTTGATCACCCTTTCGCACATAAGCCTTTTTCGAGATACCGTTTGTTGCCACTGTAATTTTGGTGCTTGACTGATTCCTTGTGGAGGAGTCCGTTAGATAATGACTTGGCCGTTTTCGGTTCAGCACCTCTTCTGATAATTTGTCAGCAGCAGCATTGTCTTGCTTTGCCTGACACTCATCACATGACCATTCTACTAATGTTGCATCAAGAACAACCGGGTCCGAACAGTATCTGCAGAACAATGGATCACATCGATCAAGCAACAGACAATAATGACCAAATAACAATTGAAGAAAAATAGTCAAAACCCATTTTAATTATCACCGAACTAACTTCCCAGTGAGAGTAGAGTATACTCACTAAACAGCACATGGTTCGGCCAAAGATGGATATCAGTAGTGAGAGGCTTGGAACATCTATATTTTGTCTAATAAAGACGTAAAAAGTATAATTAGTTCTTTCTTTCTTTTTACGGAAGTAAAGAATGTTTTGAATTTTCATAGTTTCTCAGACTTAACTTCGATATTAGATTTGCAACTCAGGTTAATGCAAATTAGTAAGATCGCAGTATTACAAAATTTTTTTTAATGACATATATGATGAAGGTAAATTTCAGAATGTTTGAACTTCAGGGTGCAGTCTAAGATCATTATGGAGTATATGATATATTATAGAGAAACGTACTGATGCACAGTAGCACCGCAAGCGCAGAACATCACGAGCTCTTCCTCGCCAACATCTCCACACACTTCACATAAAATTTTCTGCAAAATCACAAAAATAGGAGCATGTTCTTGAAAGCATTAATAAAAGCATGTAGCACTACTTCAAAATCAAATGTGCACACATTAAAAGTGTGCATAATAATTCTTCTGTGAAAACAGTAGTTTGCCCATTTCTGTCTTAACAAACACTTCTTTTTTGTAAGATTGTTCTCATACACTGAGCCTGAATGCATCAGAATGTCCATGGTAAATATTTTTACAACATTCTCGCAAACTACACTTGGTAGCTCCAGCAGACTTCCGCTCGGTAGTTAATAGTACCTGATTGAAAACTCTACCATCCGTGAAGACTATATCATCAGAGTGGCCACCCTGTTCTCCACCGTCGGCTGAACCAACCACAACACCGTTCACGTGGTTACCGCATCGAGCGATGGAACGCTCGTAACAAACATCAGAGGCCT
Organism: Triticum urartu; assembly: GCF_003073215.2. Taxonomy (NCBI): domain Eukaryota; kingdom Viridiplantae; phylum Streptophyta; class Magnoliopsida; order Poales; family Poaceae; genus Triticum; species Triticum urartu. The sequence continues at coordinate 94,454,002 of NC_053022.1, read as the reverse complement.
CTCTTGCCTGTCAAGCAACCATTTATAAACCAATAATACCATAAACACTCACATATCATCATAAAGAAAAAAGAATCTCAAAGATACAACGTACCAACTTTTTACCGAAGGACCTTAAACCACCATCACGAGAACGGGCGCGATCGGCTTCGGCGAGCTTCTTAATCGTGTCGTAGTCGTATGCCTTGGATCGTGGTGTGTGATCATGCAGCAGATTCTTCTCACGACCAAAATCCAAGTTATCCAGATAGAATATCTGCAGGTTGTTAATAATAAAGCCAATCAGCAAACACTGCATCCTAATACTAAAAACCACAAGTGTAGCTCCCTGCCTACCTGCAAGAAAATAATGCATCCAAACAGATTCTCCACAGGCCGCCCCTGAGCGAAAGCGGCCTGAACTTGGCAGGCAGAGTCCAAAATGACACGAATCACGTACTCGGACCAGTCATACGTCTGAATCTCGTCAGGACGCCGCAGGGCCATGAAGTAGTCCAAGGATAAAGAGTCGGTCGCCCTTGGAGCCAGCAGATTCTCCACAACGAAGACCACGAACGCGATCTTGAATGCAGCCCGGTCCTTCTCCGCCATTCCCCGACGGAATTTCTTCTTCAGCACATGCTTTGCAGCATGCAGGATTCTGAGTCTGCTGTCATCTCCTTCCTCCAAGCTGAGCGCGCCGCGCACGGTCGCCTTGGCCTCGTCGGAGACCAGCCCCTGAACCTGATCCTTCTTGGGCACCGGACGTCCTCCGGAAGGCACGCCGAACACTTTGCTGACGTCCTGTGGGCAGAACGGTATGCCGGCTACTTTGCCGACTGCTGCAGGCTGGCTAGCACTGGCACCGGCGGCATCTCGTACTACCTTGGTCAGGAGCCACAGGGAGAACCTGTGGCCAACCTTCCTGTGCAGTGGCAGCTCCAGCAAGCCCCCGAAATCGATTGACCGCACGAGCTGCTTCTTCTCGAGGGAGAAGCGGGAGATGACCTTGTGGACGGCCTTCGGGGAGCAAGGCGAGCTTAGTTTGCGATGGCTCCTGCTCTGAGGCATCACTGAAGAACCAATGGGCTGTGCTGTCCCGAAATAAGCAGCCAATCTGTGCTGTCTTGGTTGCAGAATGAAGAGTAAAATCAAGTGAGTTTTTAGACAATTATGACGCTCATCTGCTAAGCTGAGTGCATCTTGCACAAGATTGAAGCAAGATTTACAGTTATTGACTGCAAATCCCAACTCAGTGGCTTGCAGATTATGCAACAGAGGCTAGCTCAAACTGGATGCCATAGGACAGAAAGCAGAGCACATAGCCAGTGGAACTCACCAGTGCACGCCGAGAAGGAGCAATGCCCACCGCCGATCGAGCGCCGCCGCCGTCAAGAAGGTCCAATGGGGCGAAGTGGGATGGGGAGGGGGGAGAGAGAGAGAGAGAGAGAGAGATGGGAGCAGTCGAGGCACGCGGCGACAGTACGGCCAGCTCGGGGACTGACGAGGCATGGACGGACGGTGGCAGGCGAAGCAGCGACGGAAGTGACAGTTCATGTAGATGGATAGCAGAGCCCACAAAGCCCTGAGAACACTGCGGAGGATGACTGAGGAAAGGGCAAGGAGGACACGACGCCATGCTCTCATCTTTTTTGACTTTTCTCGACCTGTTCATACTAGATCAGATCAGACCGATGATGTGAACGTTCAATTTCACTTTTTGAAAGGAGCATTGTGTCATTCCGTCACCTACAAGTTCGGTGAAATCAGCATACCATGCATCACATTCACATATGGTGCGCGCGAGCAGCCACCGATTGAAACGATCGTATTGACAACATTTTGGTAAGCAAAGAGGCCCAACACACTCAAAGTATGCGCTATATGATTAGAGCATTTTAATTTTCTGAAAACTGATAATCTATTAACTTATAGCCATCTAGCCTTTTCCATCAAGTTTTCTTTATACTAGCTAATTGCCCGTCCGTTGCAACGGGGCAAACAAATTTTAGTGACTCAATACCAATTATGAGTGCCTCCACAGAGATATCGTGAGTGCCTTTTTTTTCTATGGCCCATCCCGCATCGACCCACGTCTGACATAGTCTGATAGGATCGGATGACAGAACGTCAAAATGGTGTAAAGGAAATGAGATATTTTAAGAGGAACCCACATAAATGATATTTTAAGGCTCTTGAGGTATTTAAACACACTACACATGCGATAATCAAAAGCGGAAAAGAATGACACTCTATAATTAATCTGATTCTTCCGTCCAACGTTACATGATGCTTTTCATAAGTTAATATGTTGTTTTTTGTTTTAAGAGAATGAGTAGGACAAAGAAAAGTTTCAGTTCGATTCAAATTATTTTAAATTGTTTTTCTTGTGCATCATTAATTGAGATTAGCTAAAGGATCTACACAAACGAAGCCGGGATGGGGTGTAACGCCCCGAGACCGTTGCGTCAGGTGTCTTTCAATTATTCGCTGTTGTTGCCTTGTCATTTGCTTGCGTGTCATGCATTTCATATCATGTCATCATGTGCATCGCATTTATATACGTGTTCGTCTCATGCATCCGAGCATTTTCTCCGTTGTCCGTTTTGCAATCCGACACTCCTATGTCCTTCGGCGCCCCTTTTTGTCTCTTTTCGTGAGCGGGTGTTAAACTTCCTCAGATTAGACCAAAATTTGCCAAGCGGCCTTGGTACACAACCGGTAGACCGTCTGTCAAGTTTCGTGCCATTTGAAGTTCGTTTGTACTCCAACGGTTAACCGGGGAACGGTAAAGGCCTCGTGTGTGTTGCAGCCCAACACCCCTCCAAAGTGGACCAAAACCCATCCAAACCCCTTCCATCCTCTCGGTCGTTCGATCATGATCGCGTGGCCGAAAATCACACCTCATTTGGACTCTCCTAGCTCCCTCTACCTATATATATGTGTCTCTCTCCGAAATCTCACGGACGAACCCTAGATCTTCCTCCTCCGCACGCCGGACATGTCCACTCCGCCGCCGGACATGTCCGCCGGCCACCTCACCCCGACCAATCGGCAACCACCACGTCATCCCGCTGCCACTCTCCTCCAACCACGCGCCGCCACGTCAGCCGGCCTCCTCCCTCTCTCTCCGGGGCCCGCAGCCGGCCCGCGCGTCGCCCGCGGCCGCCCGAGCCGCCCGCGCGCCCGGCCGCCTCCGTCGCCGGCGCATCGCCGGAGAGCTCCGCCACCGCGCCGCCATCACCGCTGCCCGCGCCTCATGCGCGCCTGCCGCCGCCGCAACGTCGCCTCCTCGCTGCGCCACCGCGCCTCGCCGCTGTCGGCCACCGCACCTCGCCGCCTCGTTCACAGCGCCGCCTCGCCCTCCGTGCCCGCAGCGCCATGGCACCGCGCCGCCCGACGCCCAGCCGCCGAGCTCCGGCGACCTCGCCATCGCCGGCGAGCTCCCGCACCGCCTCCTCCATCGTCGGTCGCCGCCCCATCGCCGGATCCGGCCGGTTGGACGAGATCCACCGGTCCGGCGAACCAAACGCGCGCCCCCGTCCCCGGATCTCTCCATCCCGATTCTCTGAGGTTGAAATATTTTTGAGTCTTTTCCCCCTCTTATTTTATTGCTCTTTTCATCATGTCATAACTCATCATCTGTAGCTCCGTTTTGTGCGTGCCATATATAAAAATGTTCATCATGATGTCCTCTTCATTTTGTTCCGTTGAACCATGCTTGCTTGAGTCCATCTTGATGCCCTAATTTCTGTTGCAAGAGTGCTTCATAATGTTAGTTCCTGATTCTTATCAGTTTATGAGCATTTGTCATTTTTGCCATTTGTTTTGCTTGCCATTTCCAAACCGTGCATCCGATTCCGGTGATCTTTATATCAATTTCAACCAAAATCACCTCACCTTTCCAGTGGCACTCTTGGATTTCCAAGTTGAGGCCAGGTTCAATCATTTCTTTGCAAATCATGCATATGCATCGCATACCGCATCCCGCATATCATACCATGTTCATGTGTTGGTTGTTTACTATGTTGTGTGCTTCTTTCCGGTGTTGCTTCTTCGGGTTGGTTCCGGTAACGTCGTAATTGTGAGGACCCGTTCGACTATGTCCGTTTATCTTCTTCATGGACTCGTTCTTCTTCCTTGCGGGATTTCAGGCAAGATGACCATACCCTCGAAATCACTTCTATCTTTGCTTGCTAGTTGCTCGCTCTTTTGCTATGCCTATGTTGCGATACCTACCACTTGCTTATCATGCCTCCCATACTGTTGAACCAAGCCTCTAACCCACCTTGTCCTAGCAAACCGTTGTTTGGCTATGTTACCGCTTTGCTCAGCCCCTCTTATAGCGTTGTTAGTTGCAGGTGAAGATTGGAGCTTGTTCCTTGTTGGAACATGGTTATTTTGTTGGGATATCACAATGTCTCTTATTTAATTAATGCATCTATATACTTGGTAAAGGGTGGAAGGCTCGGCCTTATGCCTGGTGTTTTGTTCCACTCTTGCCGCCCTAGTTTCCGTCATATCAGTGTTATGTTCCCGGATTTTGCGTTCCTTACGCGGTTGGGTTATAATGGGAACCCCTTGACAGTTCGCTTTGAGTAAAACTCCTCCAGCAAGGCCCAACCTTGGTTTCACCATTCGCCACCTAGCCTCTTTTTCCCTTGGGTTAGGCCAGCCCAAGGGTCATCTTTATTTTAACCCCCCAGGGCCAGTGCTTGTCGAAGTGTTGGTCCGAACTGAGTAGACTGCAGGGCCACCTCGAGGAAACTTGAGGGCTGGTTTTACTCGTAGGATGTCTCATCCAGTGTTGCCCTGAGAACGAGATATGTGCAGCTCCTTTCAGGATGTCGGCGCATCGGGCGGTCTTGCTGGACTTGTTTTACCATTGTCGAGGATGTCTTGTAACCGGGATTCCAAGTCTGATCGGGTCTTCCCGCTAGAAGGAATATCCTTCGTTGACCGTGAGAGCTTGTGATGGGCTAAGTTGGGACACCCCTGCAGGGATTTGAACTTTCGAAAGCCGTGCCCACGGTTATGGGCAGATGGGAATTTGTTAATGTCCGGTTGTAGAAAACCTGAAGTTGACCTTAATTAAAATGCATCAACCGCGTGTGTAACCGTGATGGTCTCTTCTCGGCGGAGTCCGGGAAGTGAACACGGTGTTGGAGTTATGTTTGACGTAGGTTGTTCTAGGATCACTTCTTGATCATAGTTTCTCGACCGTGCTTTTGCCTTCTCTTCTCGCTCTCATTTGCGTATGTTAGCCACCAAATATGCTAGTCGCTTGCTGCAGCTCCACCTCATACCTTTTACCTTACCTATAAGCTTAAATAGTCTTGGTCGCGAGGGTGTGAGATTGCTGAGTCCCTGTGACACACAGATACTTCCAAAACCAGTTTGCGGGTGCCGATGTTACCGAGCAGGTGACGCAACCAAGCTCAGGAGGAGCTCGATGAAGATCTTGTCCTTTGTGTTGTTTCGTTCTAGTTGGTCAGTAGTGGAGCCCAGTTGGGGTCGATCGGGGATCTGTGTAGCATTTGGGGTAGTCTTCTTTTATTTTGGGTTCCGTAGTCGGACCTTGTTTGTATTTGGATGATGTAATGCTTTATTCATGTAATTGTGTGAATTGGCGATTGTAAGCCAACTTTGTATCTCTTTCCCTTATGTATTACATGGGTTGTGTGAAGATTACCTCACTTGCGACATTGCTTTCAATGCGGTTATGCCTCTAAGTCGTGCTTCGGCATGTGGGAGATATAGCCGCATCAAGGGCGTTACATATGCTGCAAGCCAATCCTTTGTTTTTGTTTTCAGTTGTGGTATTCGAGTTGCTTCGAAGTCAAGTGTTGATTCCATACCTTTCCTAAGCGGTGTTCTCATATTCCTATGTGAATACCAATCCTTCTTGATCTTCGAGTTTGCCATCTCAATTTCATCTGAACCGACGTGCTCCTCTTCAAGTGGATCTGATCATTTCAACATTTGCAAGATCAATTATCAGTTTTTTTGTCAACGGTGTTTGTTTCATCCGTCTCCAAGTTGCCTTTGTTTTCCCGCCCACCCACCCTTTTTCTTCAAGGACTCAGATGTCTTAATCAAGTATCCTTTTATTGATGGGAAGTCTCTCCATTCTTTTCCGTCAATGTTCTTATCCGGTGATTCTCAGGAAGATACTAACAGAGCTTCAAGTTCATCATTCTTCATTCTTTTTCTTCTTCGATGGATTTAATTCAAGCTCTGTCGATCAAACCCTTTGCTCGGTTCTAATGCTTTCCCATGCCGGTGCACCTCTTAATCATCCACCTCTTGATATTTTTGTATCCGGAGTGCTGAAGATATCTCAGGAGGCTCGTCTTGTCATTCAAGATCCGTTCAACTTATTTCGAGGTTGTTATCTCATTAAAGCCATTTAATTCAACAGGTGCAATCTCTTTTCAAGTAATCGTCCAACGGTGTTTCTTTTGAGTGGGCCTTAACCCACAGGTCTTTTCCCAGGATCTTACCTGACTCTTCTAATCTTCTCGGAGTTGTTCTCAAATCTTTCGAAGTTTGACGTAAGAATGAATTATCATCAGTCAGTTGGTTTCTCCAAGATCTTATAACTCTTTTCATCGCTGGCTCAACCTCTTCATTTTTGGATTCTTCCGAAGTATCTCAACAATTCATGGTGGTGTTTCTCATCATCATTCTCTGCATTTGAAGACCGAAAAAGAGTTTTCCTCTAAATCTTATCTGTTCTCTCAAGATTCGTGATTCTAGCTTGATGCCATCCTCTCATAATTATTTCTGATTGTGAGAATTCTTTTCACCCATCCGGAGCATTTCATGAGTTGTTTCCATTTCTTTCCTCCGAATGCCATCTTTTCAAATATTATTCATTCCAGCTTTCAGCTCTCGTTCTCCAAATCTTACCGGTGCATCGTTCTAATATCCTCTAATCAGCTCGTGATCTCTTCGCTTCACTTCTATCTAAATTCCCTCAAGTATCTTCATTCTTCTCTAATTCTTGCTGGTGATTCATCCCTTTACTTCGTTCTTTTCCAATTCTTACGGTGGTTTGCTCAAGATTCTCTTCCATGGTTATCATATTAATTCATTCGTTGTTTTCAATCCTACCGGTGGTTCGTTGAAGATTTTCCCAAGTTTGCGCTATGTCTATCCTTTCAACGAGAATAAGTTATATGCAATCCATTGCTTGTCATCAATTTAATTGGTGAAGGATAAGCATAATGTAATTCTTATTATTGTTTCATCCAAGTGATCTAATTCCATATTTTGGAGGCTCATCAAATTCTCGGTTTCACTTGATTCATCTTTTCTTTTCCAGAGTTCCAAGTTTTTCCGCATTATCTAGTCGCGAAGCTTCATCTAAATCATTGCAAGGCTTCACCTTATATTCTCAACTTCTCTTTCGTTTAATCTTCTTTTTGTTATCGGAGTTCTTCATGGAGGCTCTACATGATGGTTCATCAAGGATTTAATTCCTTCTCAAAGTGTTCATTGAGATTCTTTTCAGAGGAGCTCAAGTTTTCTTCTTCTTGTAATTCGGAGTGCAATTGTTCTCCCTTATCTTTTGAGGTGGTAATATATCATTCTTCATTCACAGGAATGAGGTATTTAAACCCATCACTTTCTTCCATGGAGTTATCCTGGTATAAATTTCACCTAAAGCCTTCCCTAAGGATTGTTGCTATTTATGGTGCTCATAAATGACCCAAGTTCTTCTTTTATCCTCCCGAGGAAATAAGTTTCTCGTCTCCTTGTTGATATCAATCCATTCTATTGTTTCTGTTAGTGGCGGAATTTCACCTCTTGATTTTGAGATATTTTCCATAAGCCCACAACAAGCTTACTCTTTTCGTTGTTGGATTCCAACAACTCTGTCCAATTCTCTATGGAAGGATGCTTTCAAATTCATTCGAGGTAGAAGATGTTGTTTTCTTCTTCGTTACTTTCAATCCATTCTATCTTTTGTTCCAGAGGCTTTGTGATGTTGCTCTCTTCGACCCATCATCTTGTTTTGTCAAGATCATGTTCTTTCCTTTGCTTATCCATTTAACTGGAGTGTTGTGTCCTCTGCTCAAGTTCTTTTCATGTTATCAAGTCTTGCATCTCTTTTCAACTGGAGTGCTGCCTGAATTTGTTCTTCCTTGTTCCTCTTTCCTAACGGAGTGTTTTCAACTTCGTTCATCTCCGTTGTATTCTTTTCTCGAAGTTGTTCAACTTTTCAAGGTTCTTTGGTTCACTCGCTTGTCATAGAAGCAACTTAGTTTTACCCCTTCTCTTCCTCTTTCGTTTTCCCTCCGGTGCCATCCTAGATCTCGGGACGAGATCCTCTCCTAGTGGTGGAGTGTTGTAACGCCCCGAGACCGTTGCGCCAGGTGTCTTCCAGTTATTCGCTGTTGTTGCCTTGTCATTTGTTTGCGTGCCATGCATTTCATATCATGTCATCATGTGCATCGCATTTGCATACGTGTTCGTCTCATGCATCTGAGCATTTTCCCCGTTGTCTGTTTTGCAATCCGCCACTCCTATGTCCTTTGGCGCCCCTTTTGCCTCTTTTCATGAGCGGGTGTTAAGCTTCCTCGGATTGGACCAAGATTTGCCAGGCGGCCTTGGTACACCACCGGTAGACCGCCTGTCAAGTTTCGTGCCATTTGGAGTTCGTCTGATACTCCAACGGTTAATCGGGGAACTATAAAGGCCTCGTGTGTGTTGCAGCCCAACACCCCTCCAAAGTGGCCCAAAACCCATCCAAACCCACTCCATCCTCTCGGTCGTTCGATCACAATCGCGTGGCCGAAAACCGCACCTCATTTGGACTCTCCTAACTCCCTCTACCTATATATATATGTGTGTGTGTGTGTGTGTGTGTGTGTGTGTCTCCCTCCGAAATCTCGCGGACGAACCCTAGATCTTCCTCCTCCGCGCGCCGGACATGTCCACTCCGCCACCGGACATGTCCGCCGGCCACCTCACCCCGACCAATCGGCAGCCGCCACATCACCCCGCCGCAGCTCTCCTCCAACCATGCGCCGCCACATCAGCCGACCTCCTCCCTCTCTCTCCTTCGCGCCCGCCGCCGGCCCGCGGGGCCCGCAGCTGGCCCGCACGGCTCACGCGTCGCCCGCGGTCGCCCGAGCCGCCCGCGCGCCCGGCCGCCTCCATCGCCGGCGCCTCGCCGGAGAGCTCCTCCACCGCGCCGCCATCACCGCCGCCCGCGCCTCCTACGCGCCCGCCGCCGCCGCAACGTCGCCTCCTCGCCGCGCCACCGCGCCACGCCGCCGCCGGCCACCGCACCCCGCCGCCTCGTTCACAGCACCACCTCGCCCTCCGTGCTCGCAGCGCCATGGCACCGCGCCGCCCGATGCCCAGCCGCCGAGCTCCGACGACCTCGCCATCGCCGGCGAGCTCCCGCGCCGACTCCTCCTTCGCCGGTCGCCGCCCCATCGCCGGATCCGGCTGGTTGGACGAGATCCACCGGTCTGGCGAACCAAACGCGCGCCCCCGTCCCCGGATCTCTCCATCCCGATTCTCTGAGGTTGAAATATTTTTGAGTCTTTTCCCCCTCTTATTTTATTGCTCTTTTCATCATGTCATAACTCATCATCTGTAGCTCCGTTTTGTGCGTGCCATATATAAAAATGTTCATCATGATGTCCTCTTCATTTTGTTCCGTTGAACCATGCTTGTTTGAGTCCATCTTGATGCCCTAATTTCTGTTGCAAGAGTGCTTCATAATGTTAGTTCCTGATTCTTATCAGTTTATGAGCATTTGTCATTTTTGCCATGATTATCGTGTGCTGCATATAGTCATGAGCTCTATATGTGTTTTGGGCTATGCCATGCCATCTTTACAGGGGTGTATGCCATGTATTTTTGTGATCAATGTGGTGACTACCATATGCGTGCAAAGTAGCTCTCGTGATATTGCTGATTTCAAGGACTTCGAATTTCACTAAGTCCTTTTCCTGCTGTTATTTTTATGCCATGTATTCATGTTGCTACAGAGAGAACCATGCTTCTTTTGAGTATGTTCAGTAAGGACGATTTTGAGATATGGTTGTGCTCTATCCATCCATGTCCCTGTTTGCATTTATGGAGTGCCCTAGCATGACTCAATCTTACTCTACTTTTGCTATAAAATGTTCCTGGCAGATTGTTTACGTGTTAATCAATTTTGCCAAGGTTGTTGTAGTTGATCCATGCATGCTATGAGATTGTTCTTGCTTTGGTTAGCTTCTTGATCATGTCTTCTTGCTGGTAGTATGCTTAGCTTGTCCTGCAATGCCTTGTGTTGAGTGCATCGAGCTCGCAAACATGCCTTCATGACTCTGTTTTTGCCATGTCCAGTTTTCTGCAGTCTGAATCTGTTAACGAAACTTGCTATGTTTACATGGGTGCCGTAATATCTTCTGATCCTTTTTGGCTTACGGTCAGTAAGGTACTTTTGTTATATGCTTTGAGTAGATTCATTCCATGCCTTTGTTTGCTACGTTCTGTTCCTGTAGCATGTTGTTATCTTGATCTAAACATTGCCTCCCGATGTTAATTCCTGGCATGTTAGTATTTTCACTAAGTCTGTGATGCTGATATCTTTTGCACTTTTGCCATGCTTGTTTGAACCTGCTCTTGTGTGATTTAGCCGTAGCTCAGTGTTCATCTTTTGTCAATCATCTTGAGTAGATTACTGTCATGTGCCTTGTTGCTATGTTGGGGTGCAGTAGCTTAGTTTCTTGTTGCATTCTAGATGGCATCGTGTTGTTAATCGCAGAATTATGCCATTCTTATTTTGCTTGCCATTTGCAAACCGTGCATCCGATTCCGGTGGTCTTTATATCGTTTTCGACCGAGATCATCTCATCTTTCCAGCGGCACGCTTTGTTTGCCAAGTTGAGGCCTGTTTCAATCTTTTCCTTCCGGAGCATGCATATGCATTGCATATCACATCCCGCATATCATGCCATGTTTTGCACCATATTGCTTGTGCATTGCACTGTGGTTGATTATTGTTTCCTTTGCTTGTGTTCTTGCTTTGGGTAGAGCCGGGAGACGAGTTCGTGTTCGAGGAACCCGTTGAGTATGCTCACGAGGATCAAGCTTTCGTCTTCTCTGAGAACTTTGCAGGCAAGATGACCATACCCTCAAAATCACTTCTATCTTTGCTTGCTAGTTGTTCGCTCTTTTGCTATGCCGCGATACCTATCACTTGCTATATCATGCCTCCCATATTGCCATGTCAGCCTCTAACCCACCTTGTCCTAGCAAACTGTTGTTTGGCTATGTTACCGCTTTGCTCAGCCCCTCTTATAGTGTTGTTAGTTGTAGGTGAAGATGAAGTTTGTTCCTTGTTGGAACATGATTATTGTTGGGATATCACAATATCTATTATTTAATTAATGCATCTATATACTTGGTAAAGGGTGGAAGGCTCGGCCTTATGCCTGGTGTTTTGTTCCACTCTTGCCGCCCTAGTTTCCGTCATATCGGTGTTATGTTCCTTGATTTTGCGTTCCTTACGTGGTTGGGTTATAATGGGAACCCCTTGACAGTTCGCCTTGAATAAAACTCCTCCAGCAAGGCCCAACCTTGGTTTTACCATTTGCCACCTAAGCCTTTTACCTTGGGTTCTGCAGACTCAAGGGTCATCTTTATTTTAAACCCCCGGGCCAGTGCTCCTCTGAGTGTTGGTCCAACTTGTCAGCCGCTGGTGGCCACCAGGGGCAACTCTGGGCTGGCCTACCGGAAGTTTGGACAATCCGGTGTGCCCTAAGAACGAGATATGTGCAGCTCCTATCGGGAATTGCCGGCACATTCGGGTGGCTTTGCTGGTCTTGTTTTACCATTGTCGAGATGTCTTGTAACCGGGATTCCAAGTATGATCGGGTCTTCCTGGGAGAAGGAATATCCTTCGTTGACCGTGAGAGCTTGTGATGGGCTAAGTTGGGACACCCCTGCAGGGTTTTGAACTTTCGAAAGCCGTGCCTGCGGTTATGGGCAGATGGGAATTTGTTAACGTCCGGTTGTAAAAAACTTGACACTTAACTTAATTAAAATGCATCAACCACGTGTGTAGCCATGATGGTCTCTTTCCGGCGGAGTCCGGGAAGTGAACACGGCGTTGGATTTATGCTTGAACGTAAGTAGTTTCAGGATCACTCCTTGATCACTTCTAGTTCACGAACGTGCTTTGCTCCTCTTCTCACTCTCATTTGCATAAGTTAGCCACCATATATGCTAGTGCTTGCTGCAGCTCCACCTCACTACCCTTTCCTACCCATAAGCTTAAATAGTCTTGATCGCGAGGGTGTGAGATTGCTGAGTCCCCGTGACTCATAGATACTTTCAAAAACCAGCTTGCAGGTGCCGATGATACCAGTGCAAGTGACGCAATCGAGCTCAAGGAGGAGCTCGATGAAGGTCGTGTTCGTTGTGTTGTTTCATTTCCTTTCGATCAGTAGTGGAGCCCAGTTGGGGCGATCGGGGATCTAGTGCATTAGGGGTTGTCTTTCTTTATTTGGTTCCGTAGTCAGACCTTGATTGCATTCTGGATGATGTAATGCTATATTTATGTATTGTGTGAAGTGGCGATTGTAAGACAACTCTTTATCCCTTCTTATTCAGTACATGGGATGTGTAAAGATTATCCCTTCTTGCGACATGCCTACTATGCGGTTATGCCTCTAAGTCGTGCTCCGACACGTGGGAGATATAGCCACATCATGGGTGTTACATAGGGGCATGGGAAGAAAAATCAGGGTATGAGATGATGCAAACCTACCAAAAAATTTCTATACTAGCAAAAGAGTATGTGCATTGCAACAAAAAATAAGTCCTTAAAGTCTAGAAAACAATTTATGTCGGACAAAACATGGACTTTTAGATTTCAATTTTGATTCCGATCGAATCATCATCATGCGTTGCTGTCGGACGATAACTAGTCGAGCAAGGCGGGCACTTTTGAGGGGGCGCCTAGGATTGGAGTATGTAGGTGACGGTTGCCGACTGCCCAACATGATTGTTATTGAAGACATGAGGCCATGTTGCGCCCCCACACACCTCATACACGTCCTTTTTTTGAACCTTGGACCATAGAACAATTGTTCCGCGGTATATATTAATTAATCAAATATGTACATAAAGGAAGAAAAACGCAAAAAGTACAAGCTCAACCAATGCCCTCTCTAGGAAACATTCAAAAATAGTTACAAATTATTATTTATCCAAGCTTGAATCTTCTATGCCTTTGCTGGGTTTGCTCTGTATGAAGTTGCAGTGAGTCCCACTTTGAGATAAAATTTCCAGTTCATAGTGTGTGGCGCTTCCTTTCAGACGATATTTTCATTTCTGACTGACCAAATCCCCTGGCAACTCGTAATTGTGATTTCCACGGCAAAATCTCTAGGCAAAGTTGGGAGAGAGTTAGATATTTCATCATAGCAGGAGATACCCCTCTTACCGTCAAGCAAGATCAAGTTCCAACATTCCTCAGCAAAGGTACAGTCCCAGAACAGGTGCATGAGAGTTTCTTCGGTCTTATCATTGCAGAGAACATAATTATAATCTTCTATTCAACATATTTCGGGTGTTGACTCTGTCATGAAGAAGTAACCAAAAGAAGAATTTGTGTTTGAGTTGTATGAGTTGTACTGCACATTTCCAGAGTTGCTTGAATAAGTTGTGGGTCTAGCAATGACCTATTAAGGCTTTATACATTCTCATAGAGGGGTAAGTTGAGTGTTGCATTATGTGGTTCCATCTATCTGCCCGTGTATTCACTTCAAGCGAAGCCATCTCAGTAGTCAGAGTTAAAAAATGTTGATAAGCTTGGGTGGACAATGGTCTATGAAATAAATCCTCCAAATCTTCTAAGTCTGTAATTATTGGAAATATGCCCTAAAGACAATAATATTTGTATTATTATATTTCCATATTCATAATTATTGAGTTTATATTCCATGTTATAACTGTTATGATCCTGGAATATGCGATTCAGTGGAAAACTTATATGCACGTGTGGAATGATAAAAGGTTAAATAAAAGGTTCCTAGTCTTGCCTCTAGGACTAGCTCAAGTATTGTTGGTGATCATGTTTTCCGGATCTTGAGATGTTGTTAAGTGGAACGATGATACGTCTCCAACGTATCTATAATTTTTGATTGTTCCATGCTATTATATATTATGTTTTGGATGTATAATGGGCTTATTTATACACTTCTATATTATTTTTGGGACTAACCTATTAACCGGAGGCCCAGCCTAAATTGTTGTTTTTTGCCTATTTCAGTGGTTCACAGAAAAAGAATATCAAACGGAGTCCAAACGGAATGAAACCTTCGGGAGCATGATTTTTGGAACAAACATGATCCAGAGAACTTGGAGTGGGCATCAAGAAACCAACGAGGAAGCCACGAGGCAGGGGGAGCGCCTACCCCCTGATAACCCACAAGTATAGGGGATCGCAACAGTTTTCGAGGGTAGAGTATTCAACCCAAATTTATTGATTCAAAACAAGGGGAGCCAAAGAATATTCTCAAGTATTAGCAGCTGAGTTATCAATTCAACCACACCTGGAAACTTAATATCTGCAGCAAAGTGTTCAGTAGCAAAGTAATATGATAGTAGTGATAACGGTAGCAAAAGGTAACAGTAGTAAAAGCAATATTTTTGGTATTTTGTAGTGATGATAGCAATAGCAACGGAAAAGTAAATAAGCGAAGCACAATATATGGAAAGCTCGTAGGCAATGGATCGGTGATGGAGAATTATGCCGGATGCGGTTCATCATGTAACAGTCATAACCTAGGGTGACACAGAACTAGCTCCAGTTCATCAATGTAATGTAGGCATGTATTCCGAATATAGTCATACGTGCTTATAGAAAAGAACTTGCATGACATCTTTTGTCCTACCCTCACGTGGCAGCGGGATCCTTACGGAAACTAATGGATATTAAGGCCTCCTTTTAATAGAGAACCGGAACAAAGCATTAACACATGGTGAATACATGAACTCCTCAAACTACGGTCATCACCGGTAAGTATCCCAATTATTGTCACTTCGGGGTTAACGGATCATAACACATAATAGGTGACTATAGACTTGCAACATAGGATCAAGAACACTCATATATTGATGAAAACATAATAGGTACAGATCTGAAATCATGGCACTTGGGCCCTAGTGACAAGCATTAAGTATAGCAAAGTCATAGCAACATCAATCCCAGAACATAGTGGACACTAGGGATCAAACCCTAACAAAACTAACTCGATTACATGATAGATCCCATCCAACCCATCACCGTCCAGCAAGCCTACGATGGAATTACTCACGCACGGCGGTGAGCATCATGAAATTGGTGATGGAGGATGGTTGATGATGACGATGGCGACGGATTCCCCTCTCCGGAGGCCCGAACGGACTCCAGATCAGCCCTCCCGAGAGGTTTTAGGGCTTGGCGGCGGCTCTGTATCGTAAAATGCGATGATTTCTTCTCTCTGATTTTTTTCTCCCCGAAACTCAATATATGGAGGTGGAGTTGGAGTCGGAGAGGCAACAGGGGGCCCACGAGGTAGGGGCGCGCCCCCCACCCTCGTGGAGAGACGGTGGGGCCCCTGGCCTTCATCTTTGGCAGGTATTTTTCATATTTTCTGAAAAGTGTCTCCGTGAAGTTTCAGGTCATTCCGAGAACGTTTGCTCCTGCACATAAATAACACCATGGTAGTTCTGCTGAAAACAGTGTCAGTCCGGGTTAGTACCATTCAAATCATGCAAGTTAGAGTCCAAAACAAGGGCAAAAGTGTTTGGAAAAGTAGATACGTTGGAGACGTATCAACTCCCCCAAGATTAAACCTTTGCTTGTCCTCAAGCAATTCAGTTGACAAACTGAAAGTGATAAAGAAAAACTTTTACAAACTCTGTTTTCTCTTGTTGTTGTAAATATGTAAAGCCAGCATTCAAGTTTTCAGCAAAGATTATAACTAACCACATTCGTAATAACGCATAGGTCTCAAGTTACTCATATCAATAGCATAATCAACTAGCGAGCCATAAAAATAAAACTCAGATGACAACACTTTCTC
This sequence comes from Triticum urartu, assembly GCF_003073215.2. Classification (NCBI taxonomy): domain Eukaryota; kingdom Viridiplantae; phylum Streptophyta; class Magnoliopsida; order Poales; family Poaceae; genus Triticum; species Triticum urartu. The sequence continues at coordinate 94,437,938 of NC_053022.1, read as the reverse complement.
AAAACAATCATAATATGATATAACAAGGTGGTATCTCGCTAGCCCTTTCTGAGACCGCAAAACATAAATGCAGAGCACCTTTAAAGACCAAGGACTGACTAGACATTGTAATTCATGGTAAAAGAGATCCAGTCAAGTCATACTCAATGTAAACTAACAATAATTAATGCAAATGACAGCAGTGCTCTCCAACTGGTGCTTTTTAATAAGAGGATGATGACTCAGCATAAAAGTAAATAGATAGGCCCTTCGCAGAGGGAAGCAGGGATTTGTAGAGGTGCCAGAGCTCGGTTTTGAAATAGAGGTGAATAATATTTTGAGCGGTATACTTTCATTGTCAACATAACAACCAAGAGAAGGCGATATCTTCCATGCTACACACATTATAGGCGGTTCCCAAATAGAATGGTAAAGTTTATGCTCCCCCTTCCACCACAAGCATCAATCCATGGCTTGCTCGAAACAACGAGTGCCTCCAACTAACAAGTGTCCCAGGGGGAGTTTTGTTTGCAATTATTTTGATTTAGTTTTCATAAAGCATGGGACTGGGCATCCCGGCGACCAGCCATTTATCTCGTGAGTGAGGATCGGAGTCCACTTCTCTTGAGAATAACCCGCCTAACATGGAAGATACAGACAGCCCTAGTTGATACATGAGCTATTCGAGCATACAAAACAGGATATTTATTTGAAGGTTTAGAGTTTGGCACATACAAATTTACTTGGAACGGCAGGTAGATACCGTATATAGGTAGGTATAGTGGACTCATGTGGAATAACTTTGGGGTTTAAGGGATTGGATGCACAAGCAGTATTCCCGCTTAGTACGGGTGAAGGCTAGCAAAAGACTGGGAAGCGACCATCTAGAGAGCGGCAACAGTCATGAACATGCATTAAAATTAATCAACATCGAATGCAAGCATGAGTAGGATATAGTCCACCATGAACATAAATATCGTGAAGGCTATGTTGATTTTGTTTCAACTACATGCGTGAACATGTGCCAAGTCAAGTCATTTAAATCATTCAGAGGAGGATACCACCCTATCATACCACATCATAACCATCTCAATAGCATGTTGGCATGCAAGGTAAACCATTATAACTCATAGCTAATCAAGCATGGCACAAGAAACTATGATCTCTAGTTGTCATTGCAAACATGTTTATTCATAATAGGCCGAATCAGGAACGATGAACTAATCATATTTACAAAAACAAAAGAGGTCGAGTTAATACCAGCTTTTCTCATCTCAGCCAGTCCATCATATATCATCATAATTGCCCTTCACTTGCACGACCGAACGATGTGAATAATAATAATAGTGCACGTGCATTGGATTAAGCTGGAATCTGCAAGCATTCAATAAACAGGAGAAGACAAGGCAATATGGGCTCTTTTGTCAGATCAACAATAATGCATATAAGAGCCTCTTCAACAATTTAATTATGGTCTTCTCCTATCGACCCCCAAAGAAAAGAAAAGAAATAAAACTATTTACACGGGAAAGCTCCCAACAAGCAAAAGAAGAACAGGAAATCTTTTGGGGTTTTCTTTTTAATTATTACTACAAGCATGGAAAGTAAACTAATTAAAAGCTACAACTAATTTTTTTGGTTTTTCCTAAGGTTTATTAAACACACAAGAAGAAAGAATAAAAAGGAAATTAAACTAGCACGGATGATACAATGAAAAAGTATGAGCACCGACATTTAGCAATGAGTGTGTGAACATGGATATAGTGTCGGTGGGAAATACATACTCCCCCAAGCTTAGGCTTTTGGCCTAAGTTGGTCTATGGCCACGGCTGGCCTAGCTTATATCCATAATAATAGTTGTTGGGGTCGTACTGTGATGCAGCAGCTATCGCCTGCTGAGCTGCAGCATGGCGACGAGCAGCCTCCTCTCTCCTCTCGTACTCATCTACCTCCTCTCTGGTAATAGTATATCCTCCTCTTGCCTGATAATCAAAGAAAGCATGAGGAGGGAGAGTAATACGGACAGCATGGTGTATGTCAAAGATTAGTCAATACTGGAGAGGTGATTCGTTCCTCTCGACAAACTGGTGGTGAACCATAGCATTAAAATCTAGATAGGAAGGAGGTAATTCAATATCATCTTCGCGCACATCTATACCAAGAAAATTAGCTACGCGGGTTGCATAAATTCCACCAAAGAAATCTCCATTAAGTCTATTCAGATGCAACCTACGTGCAACAATGGCTCCCAAATTATATGATTTGTCTCCTAACACAACACTCCTAAGAATACTGAGGTCAGGGACACACACGTGACATGCCTCATCTTTACCATTTATGCATCTACCTATGAGGAGAGCAAAATAATGTATGGCAAGAAAGTGAATGCTCCCTATGGTAGCTTGTGTAATATCTCTAGATTCTCCCACAGTTATATTAGCAAGAAAATCTCTAAATTCAGATTTGCGAAGATCCCTTATACTACCCCATTGTGGAAGTTTGCATGCAGTGGTAAAATCCTCTAAGTCCATGGTATAAGATTTATCATAAAGATCAAACAGGAGAGTTGGAGACTTACGTGAAGTTGAAAATTCAAACCTCCTCACAAAGGAGCTAGTGAGCTCATGATACTGACTGCACTTCTCTTCCTCGAAGCTCACGAGATCAGCATTACGCAAATATGCGTTGAATTCTTCTTTTATTCCCGCTCGATCCATAAAATTTTCAGAAGGCCACTCACAAGGACGCACTGGAGCGTCTCTTGGTGGCTCTTCGTCAGCATCACGCATTGCAAGTCTGGGTCCTTGCTTCTTGGAAGAACCACCTTGGAACATTTTCCTAAGCATTTTTCTACCTCTGAAAAATTCTGAAATTTTTTAGTAACTTCAAAATAAAAGTAAACCAAACTCAATAATATTGATAGCAACTACTCCTACAAGTGCCTAGGGCCTATATCATGCATCAAAACTACTTTTGACCATATAAATTTGACATGCAAGCTCAAGAATAGGGTCACCTAAGCAGCAAAAATTTGCAATGAATAAAGCACTAGAACAAAAACTAATTGGACCAATGGAGGAGTCACATACCAAGGAACAATCTCCCCAAGCAGTTTTGTGAGAGGTGCTTTGAGCAAGGAGATCGAAAATGGCAGCAAAACGAGCTTGGACTCGGGTTTGAGTTGGTTATTCGTGTTTGGGGGAGGAAGATGAAGTGTGTGGGTGCAGGAATAAGTGGAGGAGGGCCACCATGGGCCCACGAGGTAGGGGACGTACCCTAAGGGGGTGGGCGCACCCTCCACCCTCGTGGGCAGGTGGTTGACCCCCCTGGTGTGTTCTCAATTCCATAAATCCTCAAATATTCTAGAAAAAATCATATTTAATTTTCAGGGCATTTGGAGAACTTTTATTTTCGAGGTATTTTTATATTGCACGGATAATCAGATAACAGACAGAAAAATATATTTTTATTTTATTTAATATAAATAACAGAAAGTAAAAGTGGGGTACAAAAGGTTGTGCCTTCTAGTTTCATCCATCTCATGATCATCAAAAGGAATCCATTAACAAGGTTGATCAGGTCTTGTTAACAAACTCATTCCGAATAACATGGAACTGGAGAAATTTCGAATAACACTATGTTACCTCAACGGGGATATGCACATCCCCAATAATAAGAATATAATATTTCTTCTTGACAGTAGGAAGAGGAAATTCAAAACCTCCAAATATAATCGATGGAATTTTTCCAATAGAGTTGATACTATGAACTTGAGGTTGTTTCCTCGGAAAGTGTACCGTATGCTCATTACCATTAACATGAAAAGTGACATTGCCTATAGTGCAATCAATAACAGCCCCTGCAGTATTCAAAAAGGGTCTTCCAAGAATAATAGACATACTATCGTCCTCGGGAATATGAAGAATAACAAAGTCCGTTAAAATAGTAACGTTTGCAACTACAACAGGCACATCCTCACAAATACCGACAGGTATAGCAGTTGATTTATCAGCCATTTGCAAAGATATTTCAGTAGGTGTCAACTTATTCAAATCAAGTCTATGATATAAATAGAGAGGCATAACACTAACACCGGCTCCAAGATCACATAAAGCAGTTTTAACATAGTTTCTTTTAATGGAGCATGGTATAGTGGGTACTCCTGGATCTCCAAGTTTCTTTGGTATTCCACCCTTAAAAGTATAATTAGCAAGCATGGTGGAAATTTCAGCTTCCTGTATCTTTCTCTTATTTGTAATAATATCTTTCATATACTTAGCATAAGGATTGGTTTTGAGCATATCAATTAATCGCATACATAAAAAGATACGTCTAATCATTTCAGCAAAGCGCTCAAAATCCTCGTCATCCTTTTTCTTGGATGGTTTAGGAGGAAAGGTCATGGGTTTCTGAACCCATGGCTCTCTTTCTTTACTGTGTTTCCTAGCAACAAAATCTTTCTTATCATAACGTTGATTCTTTGATTGTGGGTTATCAAGATCAACAGCATGTTCGATTTCTATATCATTATTATTACTAGGTTGAGCATCATTATGAACATTATCATTAACATTATCACTAGTTTCAGGTTCATTACCAGATTGAGTTTCAGCATCAGAAATAGAAATATCATTTGGATTCTCAGGTGTTTCAACAATAGGATCACTAGAAGCATGCAAAGTCCTATCATTTTTCTTTTTCTTCTTTTTAGAAGAGCTAGGTGCATCTATATTATTTCTCTGAGAATCTTGCTCAATTCTTTTAGGATGGCCTTCAGGATACAAAGGTTCCTGAGTCATTCTACCACCTCTAGTCATAACTCTAACAACATTATCATTATTCTTACTGTTCAATTCATTGAGCAAATCATTCTGAGCTTTAAGTACTTGTTCTACTTGAGTGGTAACCATAGAAGCATGTTTACTAATAAGTTTAAGTTCACCTTTAACATTAGCCATATAATCACCCAAGTGTCCAAGCATATTTGAATTGTATTTCAATTATCTACCACAATAAGCATTAAAATCTTCTTACTTAGCCATAAATTTATCAAACTCATCTAAGCATGGGCTAGCAATTTTAGTAAATGGGATTACATATTTATCATATCTATAGAGAGAATTTACCTTTATTACCTGTGTCGGGTTATCAAGACCATGAGTTCCTTCAATAGGTAAAGGATTAAGATTATATGTTTCTTCAACAGGCAGTAAATTAAGACCATGTATTTCTTCAATAGGAGGTAAATTCTTAACATCTTCAGCTTTAATACACTTTTCTTTCATAGATTTCTTTGCCTCTTGCATATCTTCAGGACTGAGAAATAGAATACCCCTCTTCTTCGGAGTTGGTTTAGGAATAGGCTCGGGAATTGGCTCCGGAGGTGTCCAATTATTTTCATTTGTCAACATATTATTCAATAGAATTTTAGCTTCATCTGGTGTTCTTTCCCTGAAAACAGAACCAGCACAACTATCCAGGTAATCTCTGGAGGCATCGGTTAGTCCGTTATAAAAGATATCAAGTATTTCATTTTTCTTAAGAGGATGATCAGGCAAAGCATTAAGTAATTGGAGAAGCCTCCCCCAAGCTTGTGGGAGACTCTCTTATTCAATTTGCACAAAATTATATATATCCCTTAAAGCAGCTTGTTTCTTATGAGCAGGGAAATATTTAGCAGAGAAGTAATAAATCATATCCCGGGGACTACGCACACAACCAGGATCAAGAGAATTAAACCATATCTTAGCATCACCCTTTAATGAGAACGGAACTATTTTAAGGATGTAAAAGTAGCGAGTTCTCTCATCTTTAGTGAATAGGGTAGCTATATCATTCAGTTTAGTAAGATGTGCCACAACAGTTTCAGATTCATAACCATGAAAAGGATCAGATTCAACCAAAGTAATTATATCAGGATCAACAGAGAATTCATAATCCTTATCAGTAACAAAGATAGCTGAGGTAGCAAAAGCAGGGTCAGGTTTCGTTCTATCATTTAGGGATTGCTTACTCCATTTAGCTAATAATCTTTTAAGTTCAGTTCTATTTATGCAAGCTAAAATGGATAAAGAAGCATCTTGATCAAATACATAACCCTTAGGAATAGCAAGTGGTTCTTCATCATCACTTTCATCAGTATCATCAGATTCAATATTTTATATTTCTCTAGCCCTAGCAAGTTGTTCATCAAGAAAATCACTAAGTGGCATAGTAGTATCAGGCATAGAGGTAGTTTCATCATAAGTATCATGCATAGCAGAAGTGGCATCATCAATAACATGCGACATATCAGAACGAATAGCAGAAGCAGGTGTAGGTGTCGCAAACTTACTCATAACAGAAGGTGAATCAAGTGCAGAGCTAGATGGCAGTTCCTTACCTCCCCTCGTAGTTGAGGGATAGATCTTGGTTTTTGGATCTCTCAAGTTCTTCATAATGATAAGCAGATATATATCCCAAGTGACTCAAAGAATAGAGCTATGCTCCCCGGCAACGGCGCCAGAAAATGGTCTTGATAACCCACAAGTATAGGGGATCGCAACGGTTTTCGAGGGTAGAGTATTCAACCCAAATTTATTGATTCAACACAACGGGAGCCAAAGGATATTCTCAAGTATTAGCAGCTGAGTTGTCAATTCAACCACACCTGGAAACTTAATATCTGCAGCAAAGTGTTCAGTAGCAAAGTAATATGATAGTAGTGATAACGGTAGCAAAAGGTAACAGTAGTAAAAGCAATATTTTTGGTATTTTGTAGTGATGATAGCAATAGCAACGAAAAAGTAAATAAGCGAAGCACAATATATGGAAAGCTCGTAGGCAATGTATTGGTGATGGAGAATTATGCCGGATGCGGTTCATCATGTAACAGTCATAACCTAGGGTGACATAGAACTAGCTCCGGTTCATCAATGTAATGTAGGCATGTATTCCGAATATAGTCATAGGTGCTTATGGAAAAGAACTTGCATGACATCTTTTGTCCTACCCTCCCGTGGCAGCGGGGTCCTTATGGAAACTAAGGGATATTAAGGCCTCCTTTTAATAGAGAACTGGAACAAAGCATTAACACATGGTGAATACATGAACTCCTCAAACTACGGTCATCACCGGTAAGTATCCCAATTATTGTCACTTCGGGGTTAACGGGTCGTAACACATAATAGGTGACTATAGACTTGCAAGATAGGATCAAGAACACTCATATATTGATGAAAACATAATAGGTTTAGATCTGAAATCATGGCACTCGGGCCCTAGTGACAAGCATTAAGCATAGCAAAGTCATAGAAACATCAATCTCAAAACATAGTGGACACTAGGGATCAAAGCCTAACAAAACTAACTCGATTACATGAAAGATCCCATCCAACCCATCACCGTCCAGCAAGCCTACGATGGAATTACTCACGCACGGCGGTGAGCATCATGAAATTGGTGATGGAGGATGGTTGATGATGACGATGGCGACGGATTCCCCTCTCCGGAGCCCCGAACGGATTCCAGATTAGCCCTCTCGAGAGGTTTTTGGGCTTGGCGGCGGCTCTGTATCGTAAAACGCGATGATTTCTTCTCTCTGATTTTTTTCTCCCCGAAACTCAATATATGGAGGTGGAGTTGGAGTCGGAGAGGCAACAGGGGGCCCACGAGGTAGGGGGCACGCCCCCCACCCTCGTGGAGAGATGGTGGGCCCCTAGCCTTCATCTTTGGCAGGTATTTTTCTTATTTTCTGAAAAGTGTCTCCGTGAAGTTTCAGGTCATTCCAAGAACGTTTGCTCCTACACATAAATAACACCATGGTAGTTCTGCTGAAAACAGCGTCAGTCCGGGTTAGTACCATTCAAATCATGCAAGTTAGAGTCCAAAACAAGGGCAAAAGTGTTTGGAAAAGTAGATATGTTGGAGACGTATCACCCACTGGGCGCGCCCTCCACCCTCGTGGGCCCCTCGTGGCTCCACTGACCTACTTCTTCCTCCTATATATACCTACGTACCCTGAAAATATCAGAGAGCACCACGAAAACCTAATTCCACCGCCGCAACCTTCTGTACCCGTGAGATCCCATCTTGGGGCCTTTTCCGGCGCTCCGCCGGAGGGGGCATTAATCACGGAGGGCTTCTACATCAACACCATAGCCTCTCCGATGATGTGTGAGTAGTTTACCTCAGACCTTCGGGTCCATAGTTATTAGCTAGATGGCTTCTTCTCTCTCTTTGATCCCAATACAAAGTTCTCCTCAATTCTCTTGGAGATCTATTTGATGTAATCTTCTTTTGCGGTGTGTTTGTCGAGATCCGATGAATTGTGGGTTTATGATCAAGATTTTCTATGAACAATATTTGAATCTTCTCTGAATTCTTTTATGTGTGATTGGTTATCTTTGCAAGTCTCTTCGAATTATCAGTTTGGTTTTGCCTACTAGATTGATCTTTCTTGCAATGGGAGAAGTGCTTAGCTTTGGGTTCAATCTTGCGGTGCTCGATCCCAGTGACAGTAGGGGAAACGACACATATTGTATTGTTGCCATCGAGGATAAAAAGATGGGGTTTATATCATATTGCATCAGTTTATCCCTCTACATCATGTCATCTTGCTTAAAGCATTACTCCGTTCTTATGAACTTAATACTCTAGATGCATGCTGGATAGCGGTCAATGTGTGGAGTAATAGTAGTAGATGCAGGTAGGAGTCGGTCTACTTGTCATGGACGTGATGCCTATATACATGATCATACCTAGATATTCTCATAACTATGCTCAATTCTATCAATTGCTCGACAATAATTAGTTCACCCACCGTAATACTTATGCTATCTTGAGAGAAGCCACTAGTGAAACCTATGGCCCCCGGGTCTATTTTCCATCATACAAGTTTCCAATCTATTTTATTTTGCAATCTTTACTTTCAATTTATATTATAAAAATACCAAGAATAATTATCTTCTTATTATTATCTCTTTTAGGTCCCACTCTTGCAAGTGGTCTAAAGGGATTGACAACCCCTTTATCGCGTTGGTTGAGAGGTTCTTATTTGTTTTTGTAGGTATGAGGTGACTCGCGCGTGGTCTCCTACTGGATTGATACCTTGGTTCTCAAAAACTGAGGGAAATACTTACGCTGCTTTGCTGCATCACCCTTTCCTCTTCATGGGAAAACCAAGGCATGCTCAAGAGGTAGCAAGAAGGATTTCTGGCACCGTTGTCGGGGAGATCTATGCCAAGTCAAGACATACCAAGTACCCATCACAAACTCTTATCCCTCGCATTACATTATTTGCCATTTGCCTCTCGTTTTCCTCTCCCCCACTTCACCCTTGCCGTTTTATTCGCCCTTTTTCTGTTCGCCTTCTTACCGTATGTATCTTTCTTTGTGTTTCCATGTGCCTTCTATTTGCTTGCATCTTTGCTTGCTAAAAATCTAATGATATGGATCCATTTAAAGTATTCTACTTGGATCATCTTCGATCCTTATGCGCTAGTGCTGAAACCCCAACTAGCCTAGTTGATGGGAAATCTTTAGATGAGCATGCTCATTTTGTGCATCACCGTTTGTCTGAAAAAGGGATACTCTTATGGGATCAAATAAACAGATTATTATGTTATGCTTGGAATCTTTGTGAAATTTTTTATCTTACTTGTTGCTCTAAGAACCCTAAAAGACACCTCCCCTACCTATATGAGTTTAATGATAATAAAATCTTATCTTCTTATGCAAAGGGTGTTTATAGTTACTTTGATATCAAACAAATTGAAGAATTTTTTGCTTTTAAGGGTGCTTATGAAGTTGCTTCTTGGATTGAAAAGTATGATATTACTCTCTACGAATCTGAAAATTTTGACATACTTAAATATTTCCATGAAAACTATGCTCATAATGTCTATGTCAAAGAATTTATTGAAAAAAATGACCATTGCTTCGAAAGAGAATAATGATATGCATGAATCTATAGATAATTATGATTCCGATGATTTGATTGAAATATCCCTTGATGAACATGATGCTTGCTATTCTTGTGGCCATGATGCCAATATTTATGAAGATGAATTTGCTATAGTTCCTTATGTTAAACATGAGATCGTTGCTATTGCACCCATACTTGATAGTTCCTTCGATGAAAAGCATGATTGCAATGACGTTATCATAAATTCTCTTAATGTCAATTGTGTCAATGATATGCAAAACCTCAAGCTTGGGGATGCTAGTTTTGCTATGACTACTATTTGTTGCAATGATCATGATTGGGGTGATACTTCTTTTGATCTTGAAAATTTATTTAAGCCCCATGATGAATATGAGATTGATAATTGTGTTTGCAATATTATTGAAAGTGGATTTGGAAGAGTGTCAACTTTAGATCCCACATATTTGGAGAATGTTCAATCTTATGATTTTTTTTTGATAAAAGTGGGTTTGGAGAGGTCATGACTTTAGTTAATGTTAATCCCACTGTTTTGGAAGAGTGTCAACTTTGCATGCATGCAGATCGTGTTGAAAATATTTTATGTGATAGCTATTTTGTTGAATTTTCTTAATAGAGAGGAAAATATGATTGTAGAAATTTTCATGTTACTAAATTACCTCTCGTTATGTTGAGATTGCTATTGTTTCTTTCCGCTTCCTTGCATATGCTAGTTTTTGCTTGCCTTAATAATTTGTTTGCCTATAAGATGCCTATGCATAGGAAGTATGTTAGACTTAGATGTGTTTGTCACGTGTTTTATGATGCTCTCTTTGTGCTCCAATTCTTGTCTTTCATGTGAGCATCATTGAAATTATCAATGCCTAGCTAGGGGCGTTAAACGATAGTGCTTGTTGGGAGGCAACCCAATTTTATTTTTGTTTCTTGCTTTTTGATTATGTTTAGTAATAAATAATCCATATAGCCTCTGTATAGATGTGGTTTTTTGTGTTTAATTAGTGTTTGTGCCAAGTAGAACCGTTGGGAGGACTTGGGGAAAGTCTTTTTGATCTTGCTGTAAAAAACAGAAACTTTAGCGCTCACGAGATTGGCTACAACTTTTTATTGCAGAGTGCTATTTAGTTAATTCTTTTTTCATATGATTAATAGATAAATTCCTCACTTCCAGAAATTTATTTTAGAATTTTTGGGGTTCCAGAAGTATGTGTTTGATACAGATTACTACAGACTGTTCTGTTTTTGACAGATTCTGTTTTTCGTGTGTTGCTTGCTTATTTTGATGAATCTATGGCTAGTAATGGAGTTTATTGTTGGGGAACGTAGTAATTTCAAAAAATTCCTACGCACACACAGGATCATGGTGATGCATAGCAATGAGAGGGGAGAGTGTGTCCACGTACCCTCGTAGACCGAAAGCGGAAGCGTTAGCACAACGTGGTTGATGTAGTCGTACGTCTTCACGATCCGACCGATCCAAGTACCGAACGCACAGCACCTCCGAGTTCAGCACACGTTTAGCTCGATGACGTCCCACGAACTCCGATCTAGCAGAGCTTCATGGGAGAGTGTCATCAGCACGACGGCGTGATGACGGTGATGATGATGCTACCGACGCAGGGCTTCGCCTAAGCACCGCTACGATATGATCGAGGTGGATTATGGTGGAGGGGGGCACCGCACACGGCTGGGAGAGATTAATAGATCAACTTGTGTGTCTAGAGGTGCCCCCTGCCCTCGTATATAAAGGAGCAAGGGGGAGGCCAGCCGGCCCCTGTAGGCGCACCACGAGGAGGAGGAGTCCTCCTAGTAGGAGTAGGACTCCCCTCTTTCCTACTCCTACTAGGAGGGGGAAAGGAAGGGGGAGAGGGAGAAGGAAAGGGGGGCGCCGCCCCCCTCTCCTAGTCCAATTTGGACCAGAGGGGGAGGGGTGCGCGGCCTGCCCTAGGCCAGCCCTCTCTCTCCACTAAGGCCCACTATTTCTCCCGAGGGGGTTCTGGTAACCCTCTGGCACTCCGGTTTTCTTCGAAACCACCTGGAAGACTTCCGGTGTCCGAATATAGTCGTCCAATATATCGATCTTTGCGTCTCGACCATTTCGAGACTCCTCATCATGTCCGTGATCATATCCGGGACTCCTAACTACCTTCAGTACATCAAAACACAAAAACTCATAATACCGATCATCACCAAACTTTAAGCGTGCGGACCCTACGGGTTCTAGAACTATGTACACATGAACAAGACACGTCTCCGGTCAATAACCAATAGCGGAACCTGGATGCTCATATTGGCTCCCACATATTCTACGAAGATCTTTATCGGTCAAACCGCATAACAACATACGTTGTTCCCTTTGTCATCGGTATGTTACTTGCCCGAGATTCGATCGTCGGTATTTCAATACCTAGTTCAATCTCATTACCGGCAAGTCTCTTTACTTGTTCCGTAATACATCATCCCACAACTAACTCATTAGTTACAATGCTTGCAAGGCTTATAGTGATGTGCATTACCGAGTGGGCCCAGAGATACCTCTCCGACAATCGGAGTGACAAATCCTAATCTTGATCTATGCCAACTCAACAAGTACCATCGGAGACACCTGTAGAGCACCTTGATAATCACCCAGTTATGTTGTGACGTTTGGTAGCACACAAAGTGTTCCTCCGGTAATCGGGAGTTGCATAATCTCATAGTCATAGGAACATGTATAAGTCATGAAGAAAGAAATAGCAGTAAACTAAACGATCAAGTGCTAAGCTAACAGAATGGGTCAAGTCAATCACATCATTCTCCTAATGATGTGATCCCATTAATCAAATGACAACTCATGTCTATGGTTAGGAAACTTAACCATCTTTGATTAATGAGCTAGTCAAGTAGAGGCATACTAGTGACACTCTGTTTGTCTATGTATTCACACATGTACTAAGTTTCTGGTTAATACAATTCTAGCATGAATAATAAACATTTATCATGATATGAGGAAATAAACAATAACTTTATTATTGCCTCTAGGGCATATTTCCTTCAGTCTCCCACTTGCACTAGAGTCAATAATGTAGTTCACATCTTTATGTGATTAGTTCACATCTCCATGTGACTAATACCCAAAGGGTTTACTAGAGTCAATAATCTAGTTCACATTGCTATGTGATTAATACCCAAAGAGTGATCATGTTTTGCTTGTGAGAGAAGTTTAGTCTACGGGTCTGCAACATTCAGATCCGTATGTATTTCGCAAATTTCTATATCTTCAATGCTCTGCACGGAGCTACTCTAGCTAATTGCTCCCACTTTCAATATGTATCCAGATCGATACTTAGAGTCATCTAGATCGATGTAAAAAGATTGCATCGACATAACTCTTTACGACGAACTATTTTATCACCTCCATAATCGAGAAATATTTCCTTAGTCCTCTAAGGATAATTTTGACTGTTGTCCAGTGATCTACTCCTAGATCACTATTGTACTCCTTTGCCAGAATAATGCTAAGGTATACAATAGGACCGGTAAACAGCATAGCATACTTTATAGAACCTATGACTGAGGCATAGGGAATGACTTTTCATTCTCTTTCTATTTTCTGCTGTGGTCGGGTTTTGAGTCTTTACTCAACTTCACACCTTGCAACACAGGCAAGAACTCCTTCTTTGACTGTTCCATTTTGAACTACTTCAAAATCTTGTCAAGGTATGTACTCATTGAAAAAACTTATCAAGCGTCTTGATCTATCTCTATAGATCTTGATGCTCAATGTGTAAGCCGCTTCATCGAGGTCTTTCTTTGAAAACTCTTTTCAAACACTCCTTTATGCTTTCCAGAAAATTCTGCATTATTTCTGATCAACAATATGTCATTCACATATACTTATCAGAAATGTTGTAGTGCTCCCACTTACTTTCTTGTAAATACAGGCTTCACTGGAAGTCTGTATAAAATCATATGCTTTGATCACTTTATCAAAGCATATATTTCAACTCTGAGATGCTTGCACCAGTCCATAGATGGATCGTTGGAGCTTGCTCACTTTGTTAGCACCTTTAGGGTCGACAAAACCTTCTGGTTGCATCATATACAACTCTTCTTTAAGAAATCCATTAAGGAATACAGTTTTGACATCCATTTGCCAGATTTCATAAAATGCGGCAACTGTTAACATGATTCGCACAGACTTTTAAGCATCGATACGAGTGAGAAAATATCATCATAGTCAACACCTTGAACTTGTTGAAAACATTTTGCAACAATTCTAGCTTTGTAGATAGTAACACTACTATCAGCGTCTGTCTTCGTCTTCAAGATCCATTTATTCTTAATGACTCACTTATCACCGGGCAAGTCAATCAAAGTCCATACTTTGTTCTCATACATGGATCCCATCTCAGATTTCATGGCCTCATGCCATTTCGCGGAGTCTGGGCTCATCATTGCTTCCTCATAGTTCGTAGGTTCATCATGGTCTAGTAACATGACTTCCAGAAAGGATTACCGTACCACTCTGGTGCGGACCATACTCTAGTTGTCTTACGAGGTTCAGTAGTAACTTGATCTGAAGTTTCATGATCATCATCATTAGCTTCCTCACTAATTGGTGTAGAGATCACTAGAACTGATTTCTGTGATGAACTACTTTCGAGTTCGGGAGAAGGAACATTTACCTCATCAAGTTCTACATTCCTCCCACTCACTTCTTTCGAGAGAAACTCCTTCTCTAGAAAGGATCCACTTTTAGCAACAAATATCTTGCCTTTGGATCTGTGATAGAAGGTGTACCCAATAGTTTCCTTTGGGTATTCTATGAAGACATATTTCTCCGATTTGGGTTTGAGCTTATCACGTTGAAACTTTTTCACATAAGCATCGCAGCCCCAAACTTTAAGAAACGACAGCTTAGGTTTCTAGCCAAACCAAGGTTCATATGGTGTCGTCTCAACGGATTTAGATGGTGCCCTATTTAACGTGAATGCATCTGTCTCTAATGCATAACCCCAACATGATAGTGATAAATCGATAAGAGACATCATAGATCGCACCATATCTAATAAAGTACGGTTATGACGTTCGGACACACCATTACGTTGTGGTGTTCCAAGTGGCATGAGTTGCGAAACTATTCCGCATTGTTTCAAATGAAGACCAAACTCGTAACTCAAATATTCTCCTCCACGATCAGATCGCAGAAACTTTATTTTCTTGTTACAATGATTTTCCACTTCACTCTGAAATTCTTTAAACTTTTCAAATGTTTCAGACTTATGTTTCATCAAGTAGATATACCCATATCTGCTCAAATCATCTATGAAGGTCAGGAAATAACGATACCCACCACAAGCCTCAACACTCATCGGACCACATACATCAGTATGTATTATTTCCAATAAGTCAGTTGCTCGCTCCATTGTTCCGGAGAACGGAGTCTTAGTCATCTTGCCCATGAGGCATGGTTCGCAAGCATCAAGTGATTCCAAAAACCCATCAGCATGGAGTTTCTTCATGCGCTTCACACCAATATGACCTAAATGGCAGTGCCACAAATAAGTTGCACTATCATTATTAACTTTGCATCTTTTGGCTTCAATATTACGAATATATGTATCACTACAATCGAGATTCAATAAACCATTCACCATGGGTGTATGACCATTGAAGGTTTTCTTCATGTAAACAGAACAACAATTATTCTTTGACTTTAAATGAATAACCATATTGCAATAAACATGATCAAATCATATTCATGCTTAACGCAAACACCAAATAACATTTATTTAGATTCAACACTAATCCCAAAAGTATAGGGAGTGTGCGATGATGATCATATAAATCTTGGAACCACTTCCAACACACATCTTTACTTCACCTTTAACTAGTCTCTGTTCATTCTGCAACTCCTGTTTCGAGTTACTAATCTTTAGCAACTGAACTAGTATCAAATACTGAGGGGTTGCTATAAACACTAGTAAAGTACACATCAATAACATGTATATCAAATATACCTTTGTTCACTTTGCCATCCTTCTTATCCGCTAAATACTCGGGGCAGTTCTGCTTCCAGTGACCAGTCCCTTTGCAGTAGAAGCACTTAGTCTCAGGCTTAGGTCTAGACATGGGCTTTTTCACTTTAGCAGCAACTTGCTTGCCGTTCTTCCTGAAGTTCCCCTTCTTCCCTTTGCCCTTTTCTTGAAACTAGTGGTCTTGTCAATCATCAACACTTGTTGCTTTTCTTGATTTCTACCTTCGTCGATTTCTGTATCACAAAGAGCTTGGGAATCGTTTCTGTTATCCCTTGCATATTATAGTTTATCACGAAGTTCTAGTAACTTGGTTATAGTGACTAGAGAATTCTGTCAATCACTATCTTATCTGGTAGATTAACTCCCACTTGATTCAAGTGATTGTAGTACTCAGACATTCTGATCACATGCTCACTAGCTGAGCTATTCTCCTCCATTTTGTAGGCAAAGTACTTGTCAAAGGTCTCATACCTTTCAACATGGGCATGAGTCTGAAATACTAATTTCAACTCTTGGAACATCTTATATGCTCTGTGGCGTTCAAAACATTTTTGAAGTCCCGGTTCTAAGCCGTAAAGCATGGTGCACTAAACTATCAAGTAGTCATCATACCGAGCTTTGCCAAACGTTCATTGTCGGAGTAAGTGACCACGGGTAGCCTAGCTGGCTCCCCCTGGCCTTTCTGAAAAAATTACGAGCCGATCCGGCTCTTAAGAATCCAAGACACGGGGCCGCCTTCCCCTGGCCGGATGTCTCCCAGGCCGGCTATTGGAAGGCAGCCCGACTTCAGCCCTCATGAAGAAAGCCGCGGGAGGGCCGGCTCCGAGGAGCCGGCTGCGAGAAGGCCGACTCCAAGGAGCCGGCTCCCATAAATCGGTCAAGACCGTACCCCCGAAGTCTGCATCCACATAACGGCGATGTGACGGGGCGTGGCTACAGTGAAGCCTGCCGCCCTCGAATCCCGGAGCGCGCCTGGCACGCCCTCATGAAGAAAGCCGCGGGAGGGCCGGCTCCGAGGAGCCGGCTGCGAGAAGGCCGACTCCAAGGAGCCGGCTCCCATAAATCGGTCAAGACCGTACCCCCGAAGTCTGCATCCACATAACGGCGATGTGACGGGGCGTGGCTACAGTGAAGCCTGCCGCCCTCGAATCCCGGAGCGCGCCTGGCACAGTGCGCCGTACGGGTGGCCATGACCCGTCCGGCGCGGCACTGTTGCCACACTGACCCTGATGTCATCCACGACGGGCTACCAGTACGGCCCACGGGCGGTGGGCCCCTTCAGGCAGAGAGACACCTGAAGGCGGCCTGGCCTCCCCTAGTCGGCCCGAGACGGAGCCGGCTCTCTCCAGCCGGCTTGCCACCCCCTCGAAGGAGACGCCCCATTAAGGAGACAAGACGCGGTGAGGTTACAGTGGTCACCTGCCGGACGGCAGCACTGTAGCCATGCTTACCTCGGCGAAGCCCTCGTCACCAAGCCTATATAAACCGCCCGGGACACCCATGCAAAGGGTTGATCCCTGCTAGTTTTAGACACCACGTAGGGAGGAGAAGAGGGCAAGCAGAGCCCTTCTTCATCCTCTCGCCAAACAGCTCAAGGAGCTTCGTGTAGCTACTTGTTCATCTAGTGATCATGCGGAGACCCCGCAGAGCAGCAGTAGGGGTGTTATCTCCACGGAGAGCCCCGAAGCTGGGTAAGATTCGCCGGCGTGCATGTCTTCGCCTCATCCCGTTTCCAGGCACCGGCGATGTTTTACCGGCTCCCGCAATGATAAGCCACCCGCTGGCATATGTCGCACCTACCACCCGACATTTTAGTGATCATGCGGAGACCCCGCAGAGCAGCAGTAGGGGTGTTATCTCCACGGAGAGCCCCGAAGCTGGGTAAGATTCGCCGGCGTGCATGTCTTCGCCTCATCCCGTTTCCAGGCACCGGCGATGTTTTACCGGCTCCCGCAATGATAAGCCACCCGCTGGCATATGTCGCACCTACCACCCGACATTTGGCGCCCACCGTGGGGCCAGGTGCACCGTCGTCCGGAAACCTGTTCTGGACGGGAACCCTCTTCCTCCCCCGCGAGCGTAGCCAGCCCGGCACGCCCGATGGCGCTTGCCACGACGCGCTGCAGGGCGTCACCAACGCCTGCGCAGCGAGCAGCCTCGCTGATCTCCTCGACAAGACCCTCATCTCCGACGAGCTCGCCTCCGACGCGGGCACCGACCACCTCGTCAACCTCCTCGGTCGGCTCCATGTCTCCGGCGAGCCTGCTGTGGACTTGGAGTCGGTTGGCTCCACCGATCCGATGCATGTCGACTCCGACACGGCCTCGTTCGACACCTTCCCCACCACCGTCACGATCTACAACGACCCGCTTCCCCGAGCCGATGGCTGCGACGCTGTCACCACCGAGGTGATGGTCATCGGCCATGACGGCGCTGCTGACGAGAGTGCCCACGACGCCTCGCACGCGGCGGTCCACGACTTGTCCATCCCCCTCCCGGCCGACGCCGATGCTGAAGCACTGGAGGCTCGCCGCCTCGCCCTCCTTGCGGAAGGCCGGAAATTGGTTTCCATGAGACGCCTCGCTGAGGCTCACCGACGCGAGGCCGACCGCGCCGCCTTTGGCACGCCGCCCCCAGGCGGGCCCAGCCGGGTCGGCGTTGTCAGACAGCGCGGCGCTGTCGTTGCAGACATGTTAGGAGTCGACCGCCCAGTCTACGCCACTCCGCTCGAGAACCTGCGCGCCGCCCAGGCGGCCGTAGACGAGCTAGACGGACTGGGGGCCGAAGAACTCCCCCACATGACCCGACGCATCCAGCAGCTGATCGATGCAGCCGCGCAGCGGCACGAAGCTGACGCCCGCGCGGAAAGCCCTCCCCTGCGCCGAGATCACGGCGCGACATCCCGGACGCCGACTGCGGGTAGAGACCGCGCGCGGCGCGAGAAAGAGCCGGCTGCCAGCCGAAGCCAAACCCGGATCTCCATCGAGCGAAACGCAGAAGGCCACCCTCGGGCCGTGGAGTGGCAGGGCAACCCGCCTCCACCTCGGCCCCGTGGAGAGAGATATCCCACCCCTCCGCCGGTGGCGCATCTGACTCTCAGCGGCCGACTAGTTCGCCGCGAAGGAGTCGGCGAAAACGACGCCTGCCATCGGATCGACCGCCTGGCGCGATCCCTGGCGCTGGAAGAAGAAGACGATGTCGGTCCGCCTTGCTTCGGCCCCCGCATCCGCGACGAGCCCTTCCTCAAAGGGTTCTCGCTCCCAAGAGACACGCCCAAGTACAACGGCTCCGTGAAGCCGGAAGATTGGCTGATCGACTACTCCACAGCGGTTAGCATAGCCAACGGCAACCGGCGCGTTGCCGTGAAGTACGTGCCCCTCATGCTGCAAGGCATGGCGTGGACCTGGCTCAACAGCCTCAAACCACGCAGCATCAACAGCTGGCTAGACTTCACAGAAGCCTTCGTCCGCAACTTCACCAGCACCTAAAAGCGGGCTCCCAAGCCCAGACAGCTCTCCTTGTGCGTACAAGGCCCCGCCGAGTCAACTCGCGACTACCTCACGCGTTGGGCCGAGCTCCGCAACTCTTACGAAGGGGTGCACGAGGTGCAAGCCATAGAATACTTCACAGCCGGGTGCCGAGAAGGCACCCTCCTCAAGCACAAGCTTCTCTGCGACGAGCCGACTACCCTCGACGAGCTTCTGGACATAGCGGACAAGTACGCCACCGCCGACTCCTCAATGAAGACCGAGCTCCGGGTAGACGCGTCCGGAAAAGTACTCAACCCGGCGCCCAAGACGCCGGCTGGGGATTCCGGCCGACGCCCACACTCGAACGACCACAAGCGCAAGGGCCCCGCGCCGCCTCCCGCCAGTCGGCAGGTGGCCACAGTTGAAGACGTGCCGCCCGAAGGGCGGCCCATGCCCAAGAAACCCAAGGGTGGCAGGCCGGCTTGGCAGCCGGCCTTCTCCTACGAGCAAACTCTCGACGCCCCGTGCAAGTTCCATAGCGGCGCGAAGCCGTCCAACCACACAACCCAGAAGTGCCATTGGCTCACCCGAATCTCCAAAGGCGAAGGGCTCGCGCCGCCTCCGCCTTCCGGCCCGCCGCCTCCGGTTCCGCCGGCGCCGGCCGCTCGGCCCACAGTCGGAGCCGTGCATGATGAGTTCCCCGACGAGCATGCCACCTATATCGTCTTTACAAGCCAGCCCGAAGACCGGCGCAGCAAACGCCGAGAGAACCAGGAAGTCAGCATGGTTGTTGCCAACCCCACCGAGCACATGCACTGGTCAGAAAAACCTATCAGCTGGAGCCGGGCCGATCACCCAGAGGTGATGCCATCTCCCGCATGGTTGTTGCCAACCCCACCGAGCACATGCACTGGTCAGAAAAACCTATCAGCTGGAGCCGGGCCGATCACCCAGAGGTGATGCCATCTCCCGGCTCTTATGCGTTGGTTCTAGATGCCACCCTTGCAACGGACAGACGCGCCACCCGCTTCTCCCGTCTGTTGATAGACGGCGGGAGCAGCATCAACATCTTGTACCGCGACACCCTGGAGAAGCTGAACGTCAAGACAAAGCAACTCATGCCTACTCGAACAGTGTTCCATGGCATCGTACCCGGCCTGTCCTGCGCCCCCATTGGCAAGATCAAGATTGATGTACTTTTGGGGGACAAGGAGCATTTCCGCCGGGAAGCGGTCTGGTTTGAAGTGTTGGACCTGGAGAGCCCTTACCATGCCTTGCTTGGCCAACCTGCCTTGGCCAAATTCATGGCAGTTCCCCACTATGCATACCTCAAGATGAAGATACCAAGCACCAAAGGCGTCATCACCGTAGCCGGCGATTAAAAGAAGTCCTCTGAGTGCGCAGCAGCCAGCAGCCGGCTGGCCGAGTCCCTTGTGATTGCCGAAGAAAAGAAGATGTTGGACCGAGTCGTGGCCATAGCCGGCAAGCAGTCGGCCTTGTCCCCCGATCCCAAGGAGCATGATGCTCAAGGATCTTTCCAGCCGGCCAAGGAGACGAAGAAGATACCTCTTGACCCCGAGCACCCAGAGAGGTTTGCCATCATCGGGGCAAACCTAAACAGCAAATAGGAAGGCGAGCTCGCCGATTTCCTCCGTGAGAATCGGGACATCTTTGCATGGTCCCCCAAGGACATGTCGGGCTTCCCGAAGGAATTCGCCGAGCACAAACTACACGTCCGAGAAGACGCAAAGCCAGTCAAACAACCCCTTCGCCGACTGTCGGAGGAGAAACGCAGGATTGTGGGAGAGGAGATAGCACGGCTTCTGGCAACCGGCTTCATTATGGAAGTTTTCTTTCCAGAGTGGCTCGCCAACCCGGTCCTTGTGCTAAAGAAGAACAACAAGTGGCGCATGTGTATAGACTACACGAGCCTCAACAAGGCCTGCCCCAAAGATCCCTTTGCCCTGCCGAGGATTGACCAAGTGATAGACTCCACGGCCGGATGCGAGCTGTTGAGTTTCTTGGATGCTTACTCAGGGTATCACCAGATAAAGTTGGATCCGGCAGACCGCCTGAAGACCGCCTTCATCACGCCATTCGGAGCCTTCTGCTACCTGACTATGACATTCGGCTTGAGAAATGCTGGTGCCACTTTTCAGCATTGCATGCAGAAGTGCCTCCTCAAGCAACTCGGCAGGAATGCCCACGTCTACGTAGACGACATTGTGGTGAAGACGGAGAAGCGCAGCACCTTGCTGGAAGACCTCAAGGAAACATTTGAGAACCTACGCCGGTTCCAAATCAAGCTTAACCCCGAGAAATGCGTGTTCGGAGTACCAGTCGGCCAGCTCCTAGGCTTCCTGGTCTCCGAACGCGGCATCGAATGCAACCCAGTAAAGATCAAGGCCATTGAGAGAATGGCGATTCCCACCAAACTTCGAGACGTCCAGAAGTTTACCGGATGCTTGGCCTCCCTAAACCGCTTCATCAGCCGGCTCAGAGAGAATGCTCTCCCCCTCTACCGCCTCATGAAGAAGACCACTCACTTCGAGTGGAACGACCAAGCTGACCAAGCTTTCCACGAGCTGAAGAAGATGCTGGCCACACCGCCAGTCCTAGCGGCGCCTACTGAGAAAGAGCCCATGCTCCTCTAGATTGCCGCAACCAGCCGGGTGGTCAGCACCGTCATCGTAGTCCAATGCCCAGAAGAAGGCCGAGCCCAGCCGGTCCAGAGGCTGGTGTATTATTTGAGCGAGGTGCTGTCTACCTCGAAGCAGAACTACCCGCACTACCAGAAGATGTGCTATGGCGTGTACTAAGCCGCCAAGAAGCTGAAGCCCTACTTCCAAGAGCATCCCATCACGGTCGTATGCACCGCTCCGCTGGCCGAGATCATAGGCAGCCAGGATGCATCCGGCCGGGTGGCGAAATGGGCCATCGAGCTGGCCTCTTACACAATCTTCTACCAACCTCGCACCACCATCAAGTCCCAAGCATTGGCCGACTTCCTCGTCGACTGGGCCGAGACCCAGTACCTACCGCCGGCTCCTGACTCCACTCATTGGCGCATGCACTTCGATGGGTCCAAGATGCGCACCGGCTTGGGAGCCGGCATCATCCTCACCTCTCCCAAAGGCGACAAGCTCAGATATACGCTGCAAATTCACTTTGCCGCCTCCAACAACGTGGTCGAGTACGAGGCGCTCATACACGGGCTCCAGCTTGCCAAAGAACTCGGCATTCGCCGGATCCTATGTTATGGCGACTCGGACTTGGTGGTCCAGCAATCATCCGGCGACTGGGATGCCAAGGACGCAAATATGGAAAGCTACCGCTTCCTCGTTCAGCAGATAAGCGGGTATTTTGAAGGATGCGAATTCCTCCACGTACCGCGAGCCGACAACGAGCCAGCTGATGCTCTGGCTCGAATAGGCTCCACCCGGCAAGCAATACCAACCGGCGTCTCTCTACAACGCCTCCTCAAGCCGTCTATCAAGCCGTCTCTAGAGTCCGATTCCATCTTCGTGCCGCCTGACCTCGACGCGGCCGGGTCTAGCTCGAAGAACCAAGCAGGTGGCCCGGGGACTTCGATAGTCGGCCAGGGGGTATCAGCAGGCGGCTCGGGGACTTCCGTAGTTACGCCCGACCCGCGAACTGCCTCACCCGGCTCGGGGACTACGGTAGTCGGCCCGGAGACTACACCAACACAACAGGCGGCGGCCGACTCTAGCATTTCACCGCCCAGCCTGCCCGCCCTGGTCACAGTAGCCGTTTTGGCAATAGAAGAAGTCGCAGCTCCGTCATGGGCTCAATCCATCCTCAACTTCCTAATAAACCAAGATCTGCCGGCTGACGAAGTAGAGGCAAGACAAGTCCAACGCCGAGCCGGAGCATACACAATCGTCAACAGAGAGCTCGTCAAGCGCAGTGTCACTGGAGTCCTCCAGCGATGCGTCGAGCAAGAGAAGGGCATTGAAATCCTCAGAGACATCCACCAAGGAGAATGCGGCCACCATGCGGCCTCAAGATCACTCATCGCCAAAGCCTTCCGCCATGGTTTCTTTTGGCCGACTGCTTTGGATGACGCCAAGGATTTAGTTAAACACTGCAAAGGGTGCCAACTCTTCAGCTCCAAGCAACACATGCCGGCTTCAGCACTCAAGACCATTCCCCTCACCTGGCCCTTCGCCGTTTGGGGACTGGACATGGTGGGCCCATTCAAGACGGCGCGCGGCGGCATGACACATCTGCTTGTCGCCGTGGACAAATTCACCAAATGGATTGAAGCAAAGCCGATCAAAAAGCTGAATGGGCCGACTGCCGTCACATTTATCACAGATATAACAACTCGGTACGGCGTGCCACACAGCATCATCACCGACAATGGCACAAATTTCGCCAAGGGAGCCTTGGCACGTTTCTGCGTGTTGCAAGGCATCCAGTTGGATCTAGCATCCGTCGCCCACCCGCAGTCAAACGGCCAGGTCGAGCGAGCCAACGGCCTCATCCTTTCCGGCATCAAGCCCCGACTAATCGTACCACTGGAGCGCTCAGCCGGCTGTTGGCTCGATGAGCTGTCGGCTGTCCTCTAGAGTCTGCGCACTACACCAAACAAGTCAACCGGCTTCACCCCTTTCTTCCTCGTGTATGGTGCCGAGGCGGTCATCCCAACTGACATCGAGTTCGACTCGCCTCGAGTAACCATGTACACGGAAGCGGAGGCCAAGGAAGCACGAGAAGACGGCGTCGACCTGCTGGAAGAAAGCCGACTGTTAGCCCTCAGCCGGTCCGCCATCTATCAGCAGGGCCTGCGCCGCTACCACAGCCGGAAGGTCAAGCCAAGATCCTTCCAAGAGGGCGATCTTGTGCTCCGGCTGATCCAGCGAACAGCCGGCTAGCACAAGCTCTCGGCCCCTTGGGAGGGCCCCTTCGTCATCAGCACAGCCTTAGGCAACGAATCCTACTACCTGATCGACGCGCAGAAGCCGAAGGCACGAAAGAGAGACGACTCCGGCAAGGAGTCGGAACGACCATGGAACGCCAACCTCCTCCGAAGGTTTTACAGCTGAAATGCAGTATGTATCACGCTAACTTTTGTACTAACTACGAGACAATAGGGCCCCCGAGGAGAGCTCGGGGACTGCCATCTTTTGTCTATAAATTAAAAATATCATGCTTATGGCCTTGTCATTGCATTCACCTTTTTCCGTCCGGCACCGGGTTCGACTAGTCGGCCCGGGGACTGGCCGCCTGGAGTTATATTAGAAGTCCTACCCGCAGTCAGACAAGTAGTGTGCCCGCTCCCAAGCCTTCTCTTGCCAAAAGTCGTAGTTCGAAGAACCGGCTGTCCGGCTGGCAAGAGTTAAGGGCAGGAACGGGTGCCCACACGAAAAACGGCTAGGAACTAACGGACTAATATAACAAAAGCCGGTTTTTCTCCCACCGCCGACCGGCTACCAAAGTAGCCGGCCGGCCGGCTTCCATTCACCTCGCTCCAATCTAAGAAAGCTCGAGTACTTGCCTTCCCAGAAAGGGAAGACGACAAAGGAAACAGCCTAAGGATAAAAAGCATACGTGAATGGAAACCAAACATACACACGATAATATTTACATAAAAGACCTTCAAAAGGCCAGCATTCAACATAGTCTGGATACACCCCCAGTGGGTGGAAC
Source organism: Triticum urartu (assembly GCF_003073215.2). Taxonomy (NCBI): domain Eukaryota; kingdom Viridiplantae; phylum Streptophyta; class Magnoliopsida; order Poales; family Poaceae; genus Triticum; species Triticum urartu. Next base: position 94,412,877 of record NC_053022.1, on the reverse strand, counting down.
TGCGGAAGCTTAATAAAATTGTTCAAAAGGCAACAAGCAGGAAAAAACAAGGACGGCAGATTAAGCCGGCGGAGCGACCGAAGAGCCGGGCAGGTCGGTGGAGACGGCAATGCCGGCTGGAGGAACGGCCGGCTGGCGAACCTCGGCATGATCACCGCCTCCCGGAAAGGGCGCGCTTGCGCGCGCCTCGTTGCTGGAGGCACGGTCAGGCTAAGGCTGGCTGGCTGTTCCACCGGCCGGCTCGACGTCTTCGTCTTCCTCTACTTCGTCGTCTTCGCCTTCGTCGCTGGAGGCGATTTCTTCTGCCGAGTCTTCACCCGCCGCCGGATCCAGCCCGAACCACTCCTCCGGCTGGGCAACACCGTCATCATTAATCTCGGGAGCGAAGACGCTGATGTCAGTACACTCGGCGATTGTCGATGCGCGCTGAGCGATAGCCGACCGCACCTCCGCTAGCTCCTCGTCGGCCTCCAGCCGCCAGGTGCGCAGCTGGTCCAGGTTCAGCCCCGGATACCAAGCTCGGACGAACTCCAGCGCCCGCCCAGCTCCAAGCCGGGCCGCCGACGCCTTCCAGGCCTCGAAGCAGCCAACCGCAACCTCCAGCCAGTCGGCAGTCTGACTCGGGGTGCGGGGAATCGCCTCGCTTGGCCAGAGGGCAGCCAACACCTGTGCTCCGGCGCGCTGGAGGCAGCGGAGCATACGATGAGCCGGCTGCAGCCGCGCTTGGACCGCCAAGAGTTGCTCTTCAAGCGACCGACTCGCGTCCGGCGCAACTTCAGCCCCCGCCTATCGGCGCGCTTCGTGATGGGCCTCGATGGTTTGGGCGGCGAGGACGGAGTAGCCAGGAAAGTAGTCTGCACAGAGAATAAAAAGCAGCTCAAGTCAGAACACAAGTCAGGCGGCAAGGGGCAGGCAAGGAGCGAGGAAGGCGGCTTACCGTCGATCAAATCCTCAATACGGCCGAAGCCTTCATTCAGCGCTTGCCTAGTCTCAGCCCAGCCTTCCGCTTCAGTCTCGAACTCAGCCTTTAGGGCGGCTTCATTATCCTGCGCTTTCTTCTGAGCCGCCTTGTGGCTCTCCTCCTGGTCAGCCAGCTTCTTGGCCAGGCGGTCACGCTCCAGGACCAGGGTGTCGTACTCGGTTTCCTTGGCACGAAGGGCGGCCTGTGCCTCGCTGAGCTGCCCCCTTAAGTCGGCGTTGGCTTCTGCGAGCACGAAAGACAAAAGAAAAACCAGTAAGGTGAAGTCGTCAGGAAAGATCCGACCCGACTGCTCAGCAGTCGGCCCAAATCTCGGGGACTACACCCAGTGGGTGCGCTGACGCGCCCCCACAGGAGATGAACGAAACCAAGTACGTACTCCGGCTGCTGATCAGGTCTTCGGTTCTCCGACCCAGCTCCTGGGCCTGGGAGTTGAAAGTGGCAGCGCGGAGGTTATGATACTCCTGGAAGATTAGACAGGAGGCGAGAATAAGGTAGTCGTCAAGGAAGATCCGACCCGACTGCTCAGCAGTCGGTCCCGAATCTCGGGGACTACACCCAGTGGGTGCGCTAACGCGCCCCCACGGAAGAAATCAAGAGAACAAAGCAACCAAAGATAGAAGACTCACCCGGATGACGGCCCGCGTCGCTAGGAACTCCTGGGTGTATTGCTGCAGCGAGGCGGCTTGGGCCTGAAGCCGGTTCCGAACCTCTTGGGCCGCCACATTCAGCTCGCCCATCCCGCCGCTGGGAGTCCACTCGGACGTGCCGATGCTGGCCGCCTCCAAGGCCTCCGCCGTCCGGCGGGCACCCGAAGCTCGGTGCGGCTCCGGTGCAGCGGTGCCTCCCCCTGCACGCTGGCGCACTGCCGGCTGCACCTCGAGGCCGGCTCCCGCTTCCGGCTCACCCCCAGCCGGTTGCTCTGGCGCCGCAGCCGACTGGCCACCTTGGCCCGCTCCGGTTGGTGCTGCCGGTGGCGCCCTCTCCACGAAGATCACGGAGTCCTCCCTCCGCTCCATCACCGGCGGTTCATGGTCGACCTCCTCCAGCGGAGGCACAGGAATGTTGGGGGCCACGGCGCGGAGGGGAATGGCTAGCAGCGGAGGCTGGTTGTGCGAAGCCTCCGCCTCCGTCTCCGTAGCTGCCGCCTCCGTCCGAGCCTTGGCTGCTGCGTCGGCCTGCTCCTTCATCGCCTGGGCGGCCCTTCGCTCCGCCGCCTCCCGCGGCTCTCGTGCGTTCCGCTCCGTGGCCTCCTTGAGGTCGGCGCGGGGATCCACTCGGCGGGAGCCTGAAGACCCTCCAGTCGGCCCGACTACGGAGCCGCCCGGACCCCGCTCAAGGGAAAGCGGCGCCCTGTCCGGCGAGCAAAGAAAGGTTTAGAAGAGTTTTCAATCGAAAAGAAGAACAATAAAAAATATATCCAAGCATTCGACGACTTACGCTGAGATCGCCTGCGGCTGCTTCACCGCCTTGCGGAAGCGGGCCGCCTTCGCGGCCGCCTCATCTCGCTTGGTCGCCGCTGTGGAAGCCTTGGACTTCTTCGGACGGCTGCCGAAGAGGATCGACACGGCCCGGCGCTTCTGGGCGCCGCCGCCAGCAGCCGGCACGGCAGACGAGCTCGCGCTTTGGTGATCAGGCGCCAGCTGGCGGCGCGGGGCGACTTCAACCTCGGCATCATCCGACCAGTCCTCGAAGCCGGCCGTGAGCCCCGCGCCTCCGGCCCCGTCGCTTTCCCCCACGATGGCGTCTTCCATGGCGGCCGCTCCCAAGTCCGGGTCGTCGGCGTCGTCCACCGTGCGGTCGGGGAGGAGCTGGCGCTCTACCCCTGTGGCCCCGGCTGTCGGCGGGAGAAGAGGGTTCTGCAAAAGGCAAACGAACTGATCGAGAGTCAGCTATCATGAGGCCGGCTACAAAAGAAAGAAAAGAAGAAAAAAACTTACGACGGGCGGAGGGTTGGCACGAGAGTACGGCCCCTTGCCGTACCGCCAATCCTCGGCGAGCTTGCAGTTGGAGATATAGTTCACCATGTAGGAGACCTCCGCATGAGGCATCTCCCTGGTGCTCAGCCGGCATGGGTCGAAGCGGCCACTCATCTAACAAACCATGTGAGGCCAGCTTTGGAGGGGAAGAACCCGGCGCTCCACAAAGGCGGCCACCAAGTCGGCTCCGGTCAGGCCCTCCGACTGGATCATCACCTGAAGCCGGGAGACGGCTGCGTTCCCGGCCTGAGACAGCGACCTGGCCCGGTAGCTCCACGAAGGCTGCCTCCCAGCCGGCGGACCGGCTACGTAAACCGGCAGGTTGACGTAGTCGCCTTGTTGGGCGACGTTCCTCACGTAGAAATAAGACTTCTGCCAAAGCTTCACCGACTGGATCAGCGTAATGGACGGGAACGGATTGTTCTCGCTCGCTCGCCTCATGGCGATGAAGGCTCCGCAGGGGGCGGGCACGCCCGCGACGACGGTGCCGAGTTTGCTCTGGAAGAATTCCGCCCAGAGCTCGAGCGTGGGGAGGACCCCAAGGAAGCCTTCGCACAGCGTGACGAAGGCCGACAGCAGCATCACCGCGTTGGGCGTGAGGTGATGCGGCTGGAGGTTGTAGAATTTGAGGAAGGCCCGGAGGAACCCGCTCGCCGAAAGGCCGAAGCCGCGCAGGCAGTGCGAGCGGAAGATCACCCGCTCGCCTTCCTCCGGTGCCGGCGAAATCTCCTTCTCTGGCGCTAGACGAACCCGAACGAAGTTCTCGCCGGGCAGGCGTCGCGTCTGGCGGAGGAACGCGACGTGGTCCTCATGGACGTTGGAGCCATCCCACGAGCTTGACAGCGCCATGGGGCAGCGTGGCGAGAAGCAAGACGATGCGGTGGCGGAACGGCGCGGCAAAGAGCTGCTGCGGGGAAGAGAAGAAGAAGGAGGGCGAGAAGGGGGCGGAGTGAGGGAGAGCGCGCGAGCCTCTGCCGCTCCCCCTCCTCCTACTACTTATAGACCGCGCGGCGGAGCCGAGGAGGCGTGGCGTGGGGGAACGTGGGGATCAACTGCGCCCACTCCCCCACGTCCCGCGATTACTGTGCCTTGATGGCAGAATAAAACCGCCGCGGGAAGGCGAGCGGTCCATGTGGGCCGCGGAAGATCCGCGCTCGGACCGAGGCCTGCGAGTGGCGGGCCTGGGCCTGCGGCGGCGTCCCATCGCGCGCATGCGTTGGCAGGATTTCCTCGCCACATGGCCCGCGTTCCCGCCTACGAGAAACGGAGCTCTCCGAAGTCGGCGCGCACAAGCAAAGCCGGCCCCTCAGGATAGGAAGCGGACCAAGCTTCTCTTCCCTTTATCAGCCTCGAAGCTCGCTCAGCTTCGGGGACTACTGTCGGAGTAAGTGACCACGGGTAGCCTAGCCGGCTCCCCTGGCCTTTCTGAAAAAATTATGAGCCGATCCGGCTCTTAAGAATCCAAGACATGGGGCTGCCTTCCCCTGGCCGGCTGTCTCCCAGGCCGGCTATTGGAAGGCGGCCCGACTTCTGCCCTCATGAAGAAAGCCGCGGGAGGGCCGGCTCCGAGGAGCCGGCTGCGAGAAGGCCGACTCCAAGGAGCCGGCTCCCATAAATCGGTCAAGACCGTACCCCCGAAGTCTGCATCCACATAACGGCGATGTGACGGGGCGTGGCTACAGTGAAGCCTGCCGCCCTCGAATCCCGGAGCGCGCCTGGCACAGTGCGCCGTACGGGTGGCCATGACCCGTCCGGCGCGGCACTGTTGCCACACTGACCCTGATGTCATCCACGACGGGCTACCAGTACGGCCCACGGGCGGTGGGCCCCTTCAGGCAGAGAGACACCTGAAGGCGGCCTGGCCTCCCCTAGTCGGCCCGAGACGGAGCCGGCTCTCTCCAGCCGGCTTGCCACCCCCTCGAAGGAGACGCCCCATTAAGGAGACAAGACGCGGTGAGGTTACAGTGGTCACCTGCCGGACGGCAGCACTGTAGCCATGCTTACCTCGGCGAAGCCCTCGTCACCAAGATTGAGCAACAGTCACCAGCCACCGACAAGGCCCTGGACAGTGGGGCCTGCCTGTCGACCAGGGAGCCGGGAGCCGGCGGGACCCACCAGCCGGCGGGCCCCAGCAGCCGGCGCAGAAGCCAGAGAGCGAAGACACGGACGGCTGGGCCCCACGCCCAGCCGGATTACCATTGTACCCCCGGGGGGTAGGCCTATATAAACCGCCCGGGACACCCATGCAAAGGGTTGATCCCTGCTAGTTTTAGACACCACGTAGGGAGGAGAAGAGGGCAAGCAGAGCCCTTCTTCATCCTCTCGCCAAACAGCTCAAGGAGCTTCGTGTAGCTACTTGTTCATCTAGTGATCATGCGGAGACCCCGCAGAGCAGCAGTAGGGGTGTTATCTCCACGGAGAGCCCCGAAGCTGGGTAAGATTCGCCGGCGTGCATGTCTTCGCCTCATCCCGTTTCCAGGCACCGGCGATGTTTTACTGGCTCCCGCAATGATAAGCCACCCGCTGGCATATGTCGCACCTACCACCCGACATTCATAACGTCTGCATATGCTCCTGCAATAGGTCCGTCACCTAGCGGTGCATCAAGGACATAATTCTTCTGTGCAGCAATGAGGATAATCCTCAGATCACGGATCCAATCCGCATCATTGCTACTAACATCTTTCAATTTATTTTTCTCTAGGAACATATCAAAAATAAACGGGGAAGCTATGTGCGAGCTATTGATCTACAACATAGATATGCAAATACTATCAGGACTAAGTTCATGATAAATTTAAGTTCAATTAATCATATTACTTAAGAACTCCCACTTAGATAGACATCCCTCTAGTCATCTAAATGATCATGTGATCCAAATCAACTAAACCATGTCCGATCATCACGTGAGATGGAGTAGTTTTCAATGGTGAACATCACTATGTTGATCATATCTTCTATATGATTCACGCTCGACCTTTCGGTCTCCAGTGTTCCAAGGCCATATCTGCATATGCTAGGCCCGTCAAGTTTAACCCGAGTATTCTGCATGTGCAAAACTGGCTTTCACCCGTTGTATGTGAAAGTAGAGCTTATCACACCCGATCATCACGTGGTGTCTCGGCACGACGAACTTTCGCAACGGTGCATACTCAGGGAGAACACTTGTACCTTGAAATTTAGTGAGAGATCATCTTATAATGCCACCGTCGATCTAAACAAAATAAGATGCATAAAAGATAAACATCACATGCAATCAATATAAGTGATATGATATGGCCATCATCATCTTGTGCTTGTGATGTCCATCTCCGAAGCACCGTCATGATCACCATCGTCACCAGGGCGACACCTTGATCTCCATCGTAGCATCGTTGTTGTCTCGCCAAATATTGCTTCTACGACTATCGCTACCGCTTGGTGATAAAGTGAAGCCATTACAGGGCGATTGCATTGCATACAATAAAGCGACAAGCATATGGCTCCTGCCAGTTGCCGATAACTTGGTTACAAAACATGATCTTCTCATACAATAAAATATAGCATCATGTCTTGACCATATCACATCACAACATGCCCTGCAAAAACAAGTTAGACGTCCTCTACTTTGTTGTTGCAAGTTTTACGTGGCTGCTACAGGCTAAGCAAGAACCATTCTTACCAACGCATCCAAACCACAATGTTAGTTTGTCAAGTTGGCGTTGTTTTAACCTTCTCAAGGACCGGGCATAGCCACACTCCATTCAAATAAAGTTGGAGAAACTGACACCCGCCAGCCACCTGTGTGCAAAGCACGTCGGTAGAACCAGTCTCGCGTAAGCGTACGCGTAATGTTGGTTCGGGCCACTTCATCCAACAATACCGCTGAACCAAAGTGTGACATGTTGGTAAGCAGTATGACCTGTATCGTCCACAACTCACTTGTGTTCTACTCGTGCATATAACATCTACGCATAAACTTGGTTCTGATACCACTGTTGGGGAACATAGTAATTTCAAAAAAATTCCTACGCACACAGGATCATGGTGATGCATAGCAACGAGAGAGGAGAGTGTGTCCACATACCCTCGTAGACCGAAAGCGGAAGCATTAGCACAACACGGTTGATGTAGTCGTACGTCTTCACGATCCGACCGATCCAAGTACCGAACGCATGGCACCTCCGAGTTCAGCACACGTTCAGCTCGATGACATCCCACGAACTCCAATCCAGTAGAGCTTCACGGGAGAGTTTCTTTAGCTCGACGGCGTGATGACGGTGATGATGATGCTACCGACGCAGGGCTTTGCCTAAGCACTGCTACGATATGATCGAGGTGGATTATGGTGGAGGGGGCACCGCACACGGCTGGGAGAGATCAACAGATCAACTTGTGTGTCTAGAGGTGTCCCCTGCCCCCATATATAAAGGAGCAAGGGGGAGGCCAGCCTGCCCATGTAGGCGCGCCAGGAGGAGGAGTCCTCCTCCTAGTAGGAGTAGGACTCCCCTCTTTCCTACTCCTACTAGGAGGGGGAAAGGAAGGGGGAGAGGGAGAAGGAAAGGGGGGCGCCCCCCTCTCCTAGTCCAATTCAGACCAGAGGGGGAGGGGCACGCGGCCTGCCCTAGGCCAGCCCTCTCTCTCTCCACTAAAGCCTATAAGGCCCACTATTTCTCTCGAGGGGGTTCCGGTAACCCTCCGGCACTCCGATTTTCTCCGAAACCACCCGGAACACTTCCGATGTCTGAATATAGTCGTCCAATATATCGATCTTTATGTCTCGACCATTTCGAGACTCCTAGTCATGTCCGTGATCATATCCGGGACTCCTAACTACCTTCGGTACATCAAAACACAAAAACTCATAATACCGATCATCACCAAACTTTAAGCGTGCGGACCCTACGGGTTCTAGAACTATGTACACATGAACAAGACACGTCTCCGGTCAATAACCAATAGCGGAACCTGGATGCTCATATTGGCTCCCACATATTCTACGAAGATCTTTATCGGTCAAACCGCATAACAACATACGTTGTTCCCTTTGTCATCGGTATGTTACTTGCCCGAGATTCGATCGTCGGTATCTCAATACCTAGTTCAATCTCGTTACCGGCAAGTCTCTTTACTCGTTCCGTAATACATCATCCCACAACTAACTCATTAGTTACAATTCTTGCAAGGCTTATAGTGATGTGCATTACCGAGTGGGCCCAGAGATACCTCTCCGACAATCGGAGTGACAAATCCTAATCTTGATCTATGCCAACTCAAAAAGTACCATCGGAGACACCTGTAGAGCACCTTTATAATCACCCAGTTACGTTATGACGTTTGGTAGCACACAAAGTGTTCCTCCGGTAATCAGGAGTTGCATAATCTCATAGTCATAGGAACATGTATAAGTCATGAAGGAAGCAATAGCAGTAAACTAAACGATCAAGTGCTAAGCTGACGGAATGGGTCAAGTCAATCACATCATTCTCCTAATGATGTGATCCCATTAATCAAATGACAACTCATGTCTATGGTTAGGAAACTTAACCATCTTTAATTAATGAGCTAGTCAAGTAGAGGCATACTAGTGACACTCTGTTTGTCTATGTATTCACACATGTACTAAGTTTTCGGTTAATACAATTCTAGCATGAATAATAAACATTTGTCATGATATGAGGAAATAAATAATAACTTTATTATTGCCTCTAGGGCATATTTCCTTCATTTATAAACCATATAAAAGTTGTAATACAGTAGATTTAACACCAATATAAATAAAGAATGAGTTCATTACAGTACCTTGAAGTGGTGTTTTGTTTTCTTTCGCTAACGGAGCTCACGAGATTTTCTGTTAAGTTTTGTGTTGTGAAGTTTTCAAGTTTTGGGTAAAGATTTGATGGATTATGGAACAAGGAGTGGCAAGAGCCTTAGCTTGGGGATTCCCAAGGCACCCCAAGGTAAAATCCAAGGACACCAAAAAGCGTAAGCTTGGGGATGCCTCGGAAGGCATCCCCTCTTTTGTCTTCGTTCATCGGTAACTTTACTTGGAGCTATATTTTTATTCACCACATGATATGTCTTTTGCTTGGAGCATCTTGTATGATTTGAGTCTTTGCTTTTTAGTTTACCACAATCATATTTGTTGTACACACCTTTTGAGAGAGACACACATGAATCGGAATTTATTAGAATACTCTATGTGCTTCACTTATATCTTTTGAGCTATATAGTTTTTGCTCTAGTGTTTCACTTATATCTTTTAGAGCACGGTGGTGGTTTTATTTTATATAAATAATTGATCTCTCATGCTTCACTTATATTATTTTGAGAGTCCTTTAGAACAACATGGTAATTTGCTTTTAGGCATAATAAAAACTTTCATATAAGTGCATTGAATACTATGAGAAGTTTGATACTTGATAATTGTTTTGAGATATGGAGATGGTGATATTAGAGTCATGCTAGTTGAGTAGTTGTGAATTTGAGAAATACTTGTGTTGAAGTTTGTGATTCCCGTAGCATGCACGTATGGTGAACCGTTATGTGATGAAGTCGGAGCATGATTTATTTATTGATTGTCTTCCTTATGAGTGGCAGTCGGGGACGAGCGATGGTCTTTCCCTACCAATCTATCCCCCTAGGAGCATGCGTGTAGTACTTTGTTTCGATAACTAATAGATTTTTGCAATAAGTATGTGAGTTCTTTATGACTAATGTTGAGTCCATGGATTATACGCACTCTCACCCTTCCACATTTGCTAGCCTCTCTATTACCGCGCACTTTTCGCCGGTATCATACACCCACCATATACCTTCCTCAAAACAGCCACCATACCTACCTATTATGGCATCTCCATAGCAATTCCGGGATATATTGCCATGCAACTTTCCACCATTCCGTTTGTTATGACACGCTTCATCATTGTCATATTGCCATGCATGATCATGTAGTTGACATCATATTTGTGGCAAAGCCACCGTTCATAATTTTGTTCATACATGTCACTCTTGATTCATTGCATATCCCGGTACACCGCCGGAGGCATTCACATAGAGTTATATTTTGTTCTACGTATTGAGTTGTAATTCTTGAGTTGTAAGTAAAAAGAAGTGTGATGATCATCATTATTAGAGCATTGTCCCAGTGAGGAAAGGATGATGGAGACTATGATTCCCCCACAAGTCGGGATGAGACTCCAGACGAAAAAAATGAGAGAAAAAGAGAGAAAGGACAATGCTACTATCCTTTTTCCACACTTGTGCTTCAAAGTAGAACCATGATCTTCATGATAGAGAGTCTCCTATGTTGTCACTTTCATAAACTAGTGGGAATTTTACATTATAGAACTTGGCTTGTATATTCCAATGATGGGATTCCTCAAATTGCCCTAGGTCTTCATGAGCAAGCAAGTTGGATGCACACCCACTTAGTTTCTTTTGTTGAGCTTTCATACACTTATAGCTCTAGTGCATCCGTTGCATGGCAATCCCTACTCACTCATATTGATATCTATTGATGGTCATCTCCATAGCCCGTTGATATGCCTAGTTGATGTGAGACTATCTTCTCCTTTTTGTCTTCTCCACAACGACCATTCTATTCCACCTATAGTGCTATGTCCATGGCTCACACTCATGTATTGCGTGAAAGTTGAAAAAGTTTGAGAACATCAAAAGTATGAAACAATTGCTTGGCTTGTCAACGGGGTTGTGCATGATTTAATATTTTGTGTGATGAAGATAGAGCATAGCCAGACTATATGATTTTGTAGGGATAACTTTCTTTGGCCATGTTATTTTGAGAAGACAGGATTGCTTAGTTAGTATGCTTGAAGTATTATTATTTTTATGTCAATATTAAACTTTTATCTTGAATCTTTCGGATCTGAACATTCATGCCATAATAAAGAAAATTACATTGAGAAATATGTTAGGAAGCATTCCGCATCAAAAATACTGTTTGTATCATTTACCTACTCGAGGACGAGCAGGAATTAAGCTTGGGGATGCTTGATACGTCTCCAATGTATCTATAATTTTTTTATTGTTCCATGTTATTATATATTCTATTTTGGATGTTTAATGGGCTTATTTATACACTTTTATATTATATTTGGGACTAACCTATTAACCGGAGGCCCCGCCCAAATTGTTGTTTTTTTGCCTATTTCAGTGTTTCGCAGAAAAAGAATATCAAACGGAGTCCAAACGGAATGAAACCTTCGAGAGCGTGATTTTTGGAACAAACATGATCCAAAGGACTTGGAGTGGACGTCAAGCAACCAACGAGGAAGCCACGAGGTAGGGGCGCACCTACCCCCCTGGGCGCGCCCTCCACCCTCGTGGGCCCCTCGTGGCTCCACCGACCTACTTCTTCCTCCTATATATACCTACATACCCTGAAAACATCAGAGAGCACCACGAAAACCTAATTCCACCGCCGCAACCTTCTGTACCCGTGAGATCCCATCTTGGGGCCTTTTCCGGTGCTCCGCCGGAGGGGGCATTGATCACGGAGGGCTTCTACATCAACACCATAGCCTCTCCGATGATGTGTGAGTAGTTTACCTCAGACCTTCGGGTCCATAGTTATTAGCTAGATGGCTTCTTCTCTCTCTTTGGATCTCAATACAAAGTTCTCCTCGATTCTCTTGGAGATCTACTCGATGTAATCTTCTTTTGCGGTGTGTTTGTCGAGATCCGATGAATTGTGGGTTTATGATCTAGATTATCTATGAACAATATTTGAATCTTCTCTTAATTCTTTTATGCATGATTGGTTATCTTTGCAAGTCTCTTCGAATTATCAGTTTGGTTTGGCCTACTAGATTGATCTTTCTTGCAATGGGAGAAGTGCTTAGCTTTGGGTTCAATCTTGCAGTGCTCGATCCCAGTGACGGTAAGGGAAACGACACGTATTGTATTGTTGCCATCGAGGATAAAAAGATGGGGTTTATATCATATTGCATGAGTTTATCCCTCTACATCATGTCATCTTGCTTAAAGCGTTACTCCGTTCTGATGAACTTAATACTCTAGATGCATGCTGGATAGCGGTCGATGTGTGGTGTAATAGTAGTAGATGCAAGCAAGACTCGGTCTACTGGTCACGGACGTGATGCTATATACATGATCATACCTAGATATTCTCATAACTATGCTCAATTCTATCAATTGCTCGACAGTAATTTGTTCACCCACCGTAATACTTATGCTATCTTGAGAGAAGCCACTAGTGAAACCTATGGCCCCCGGGTCTATTTTCCATCATACAAGTTTCCAATCTATTTTATTTTGCAATATTTACTTTCAATTTATATCATAAAAATACCAAAAATATTTATCTTATTATTATTATCTCTATCATATCTCACTCTTGCAAGTGGCTGTGAAGGGATTGACAACCCCTTTATTGCGTTGGTTGCGAGGTTCTTATTTGTTTGTGTAGGTACGAGGTGACTCGCGCGTGGTCTCCTACTGGATTGATACCTTGGTTCTCAAAAATTGAGGGAAATACTTACGCTGCTTTGCTGCATCACCCTTTCCTCTTCAAGGGAAAACCAACGCATGCTCAAGAGGTAGCAAACGACATTACTATAACAACACTGAGATTACGACGTTAGAAGAATGATCATATTGAATCGACCCAATCTTGTATGTTATGAATTTAGTTAATATCGTCTGTAATCAATTGTAATAACATGGAGTATTAATGTGTGATTTTGCTCCTTAGACCATGAGAATATTATGGTCACCTCTTACCGTACGGTGGGCTTTGGGGTTACTCAAACATCACCTATAACACGATGATCATAACGACAACTTACGGGTTCATCAGAAAGTTTGACAAGTGGCTGGATAGCTCAAGAGTGGGATTTGCTCCTCTGACGATGGAGAGATATTCTTAGGGCCCTCTTGGGGTGATGGCATCAATCATCGTCTGGCTAGACATATATAGGTGACTTCTTCACAGGGATACATGAACACAATAACGAGGAAGAAGAACAAAACCGTTAACGAGAATTTCAATATAATGAGCATAGTGATGACTTAGGAGGATACTAGTGCATCTCGGGTTTTATAAAGTATCGTGAAGCAAAGGGAACATCACATGATAATCATAGGTTCACTCGAATATCATTCATGTGCTCATAGGGATTGATATGGACATCCACGATCCCGTTATCAGTCATTGAACGAATGGTTTCGTTCATGCCTATGAGTTACCGATGTTGGGAATCGTTGCATGGAAAACAAAAAATTTCTAAGCACACACAATGATTTATCCATGGAGATGCATAGCAACGAGGGGGAGAGTGTGTCTACGTACCCTCGTAGAACATAAGTCGAAGCATTTCACAATGCGGTTGATGTAGTCGAACTTCTTCGCGCTTCAACCGATCAAGTACCGGACGCACGGCACCTCTGCGGTGTGCACACATTCAGCTCGGTGACGTCCCTCGCCTTTTTGATCCAGCAAGATGTCAAGGTGATGCTGAAGTGATCTCCGCAGGGCTTCACCTCAGCACTACGAAAATATGATCGGGGGTGTAAACGGTGGAGGGGGGCGCCGCACACGGCTAGGCAATTGTCTGGTGTGTGCTAGGGCGACCCCCCCCCCCCACACACACATATATATACCTGTTGAAACATGATATCTTTGTATTTATTTCTGACTGATTCTCCTATTATCTCTAGCCTTGTATAGGTTGATTTCTAGAGATATTGTAGGGTTAGTTGGTTTGTCACGCAAGACATCTCCTGTATATATTGTAACCGACTCCGATGGAATACAATCGAGTTGCATCCTATAGTCTTCTACATCATATCAGTTTTCTACTGATCTCTCTCGCTTCCGCTCTAGGCCGCCATGTCTCACGCCACCGCCGCTCCTCTCTTCCTGCTGCCTCCGCCGCTTGTTCCACACGCTGCCGCCGTCGCACCAAACCCTAACCCTTCCACGCCGCCGTCGCCGCTTCTACTTCTCCTATAGCCGCCACCACACAAAAACCTAACTCTTCCACGCCGCCGCCGCCGCTGCTACCTCTCTCACAGCCGCCGCCGCATAAACCCTAAACCCTATCACGCTGCCGCCGCTACTCCTTCCTCTGTAGCCGCTGCCGCCGCCCCTACCTAACACTTTCCAGCCGCCGCCGCCCTCCTCCCAATCACCACCATGTCTCGCTCCAAAGCCGACCTCTCCGACGCTGGTTCTTTCGTCGGTGCCACCTTCACCTCCGATCGCCTCAACGAGCTCCACATCAAAGACCATGTTCCCGTCGTTCTCGACCTCGACTCACCATCCTACAACGCATGGCGCACCTACTTCGCGCTCCTCTCTCATGCCTATCCGTACCCCCTTCTCTCTTGCGTCGTCGTCGGTGATGGCTCTACGCTTCCCATCACCCACCACGGCGCGTCCTCCCTCCCTCTCTCATCATCTTCCTTACCTCTCAACAACGTTGTTGTGTCTCCATCCTTAATCAAAAATTTATGTTCTATTCGTACTCTTACTCGTGAACATCCTGTTACCGTTGAGTTTGACAAACATGGTTTTTCTGTCAAGGATGCCCACTCCCGGAAGGTTCTTCACCGATGTGATTCCCCTGGCGATCTTTACCCGTGTGGCCCAACGACAAGTCATGGTCTCGTCGCTCTCCACGCCGACGTCTCTCTCTGGCATGCTCGTCTTGGCCATCTCGGCGCCAACGCTCTTCATAAAGTTTTGCGGACTTTTCCCTTTTCATGTAACAAATCGGAGGCACACACTTGTCATGCCTGTCGTGTAGGGAAACATGTTCGTTTGCCGTTTTCTTCCTCACCATCAATTGCCACATTTCCTTTTGATATAATTCACTGTGATATTTGGACATCTCCTGTGCCCAGCAATTCGGGTTTATCATATTACCTTGTGATTTTGGATGATTTTTCTCATTTCACTTGGACCTTTCCGTTGCGCCGCAAATCCGACGTCGCTTCCTCCCTTCATGCTTTCTACGCTTATGTTGCCACACATTTTCACCGCACCATTGCCCATCTTCAAACCGACAACGGAAAGGAATTTTATAACCTTGCTATTCGCACCCTCTTATCCACTCATGGCACCATTTTTCGTCTCACATGTCCATATACATCTCGGCAAAACGGTCGTGCCGAACGTGTTCTTCGCACTCTTAATGAGAGTGTTCATGCATTGCTCTTCCACGCACACATGCTTGCCCGGTTTTGTCCCGATGCTCTCGCCACAACTACCCTTCTCCTTAACATCCGGCCTTGTAAACCCCGATGGAACTACACCCCTTATCATCTCTTATTCGGGTCACCTCCATCATATGATGATCTCCATGTCTTCGGTTGCCTTTGTTATCCTAATATCACCGCCACGACACCACATAAGCTGGCGCCTCGCTCTATCGCTTGTGTTTTTCTTGGCTACCAACCCAACACAAAAGGTTTCCGTTGCTACAACCCGGAGTCCCATCGTGTGATCGTGTCTAGGCACGTTTATTTTGATGAGGTTGTTTTTCCGTTTCAGCAGGCAGCGTCGCGTCCCTCGCCATCTCTGGATGCCTCTCCTCGATGGACTCGTGGAGCCCTTGTGCTCCCTCCACCCCGTCGCTCGGGCGCGGTTGTGGCCTCGTCGTCCACTGCCTCGCCGCCCTCAGCGTTTCCTTCGCTAACTCAGGGGGAGTCGGCCTCCCAGGCCACGTTGGGCCCTCGCCTCTTGGCTTTGGAGGATCCGGCCTCCCAGGCCTCGCCGGGCCCCCGCCTCTTGGCTCTGGAGGAGCCGGGCGCGCCCCCAGCTGGGGTCTCGGGGGCCTTGTCCGCTCAGGAGGAGCCGGCCCCCTCGGCCCCGTCTGCGCTCTCATCGTCGTCTACGATCGGGCCCTCTGGCTCCTGGTCGGCTCAGGAGGAGCCGGCCCTCTCGACCCCGTCGGCGCCCTTGTCGCCATCTACGGTCGGGCCTTCTCGCGCCTCGACGACGCCCGCGACACCAACACCCGTGGCCCTGCCTGCGTCTTCATCATCATCCGAGCCGACTATTGTGGCCCGTCGCCGCGGTCCATGCCCGCCTCCCCCACCGCCTCACCACCCCATGGTGACGCGCGCCAAGGTCGGGGTGCGCCAACCGAATCCACGCTACCACAACCTCAGCGTCACGACCCTCTCCCCGGTTACGCGATTGGTGCATTCTGCATTGAGTGATCCGCATTGAACCGCCGCTATGCGCGATGAGTACGATGCTCTTGTCGCCAACCGGACTTGGACCCTTGTTCCTCGTCCCCTGGAGCGAACGTCATCTCGGGCAAGTGGGTTTTTCGTCACAAACTCCTCCCGGACGGTTCTCTCGACAGGTACAAGGCTCGCTGGGTTGTCCGTGGATTTGCACAACGTGCCGGTGTTGACTTCTCTGAGACTTTATCTCCGGTCGTCAAACCCGCCACGAATTGTGTGGTTCTTCAGCTGGCTGCCTCTCGCCGCTGGCCCGTACATCAACTCGACATCAACAATGCTTTTTTGTACGGCCATCTTCAGGAGCGAGTTCTCTATCAGCAGCCGACCGGGTTCGTTGACCCTCAGCGACCGGATGATGTCTGCCTGTTGTCACGGTCATTATATGGCCTCAAACAGGCTCCGCGCGCCTGGTACCAGCGCATCGCCGCGTTCCTTGGTCTTCTCGGGTTCATAGCACCACCTCTGACACGTCGCTGTTCGTGCTGCATTAGGCTGATCATGTGGCTATGCTTCTGCTCTATGTTGATGATATTGTCATCATTGCCTCCCGAGCGGATCTTTGACATCATTGGTCGTCTCGGCTCTGAGTTTCGGCTGGAGGATCTTGGCGCGTCGCACTTCTTCCTTCGCATTAATGTGCGACGTGATGCCACTGGGTTTTTTCTGCATCAGGGCGAGTACGCTCTTGATCTTCTGGACCATGCCGGCATGACTGACTGCAAGCCAGCCGCCACACCTGCTGAGGCCAAGCCGAAGCTCTCCGCCACCACTGGCCAACCCGCTACTGACGCCGCTCTTTACCGCAGCATTGTGGGCGCCCTTCAGTACCTTACGCTCACTAGACCAGACATCCAGTTTGCGGTGCAGCAAGTTTGCTTGCATACGCACTCGCCCCATGATGTTCATTGGTCTTTGGTCAAGCGCATTCTTCGGTACATTCGTGGCACCCCGACTTACGCTCTTCGTCTCCGTGCATCCGCCTCGACTGAGCTTCTTGCTTATACTGACACGGATTGGGCTGGATGTCCCGACACTCGACGTTCCACGTCTGGCTATTGTGTCTTCTTCGGTGACTCTCTTGTCTTCTGGTCCTCTAAACGGCAGCCTACTATCTCCCGTTCGAGTGCTGAGGCCGAGTACCGAGCTGTTGCCAACGTCGTTGCGGAGACTTGTTGGCTTCGTCACCTTCTTGGTGAGCTTCGGATTTCTCTTCCCAAAGCTATTGTGGTCTTCTGAGACAACGTATCGGCCGCCTATCTCGCGGCTAATCCGGTGCAGCACAAGCGCACCAAACACATTGAGCTCAATGTTCACTTTGTGCGCGAGAAGGTTCAGTTGGGTCAGCTTCGTGTTCTTCATGTACCGACCATCCAACAGTTTGCCGACATCATAACCAAGGGATTGCCTACCGCTGCATTCCAGGAGTTTCGTTCCAGTCTTTGCATCGCCAACGCCGACGCTTCGACTGTGCGGGGGGGGGGGGGGGGGGGGGGGGGGTGTTGAAACGTGATATCTTTGTATTTATTTCCGACTGATTCTCCTATTATCTCTAGCCTTGTATAGGTTGATTTCTAGAGATATTGTAGGGTTAGTTGGCTTGTCACGCAAGACATCTCCTGTATATATTGTAACCAACCCCGATGAAATACAATCGAGTTGCATCCTATAATCTTCTACAATACCCCGCAGGACGTCACTGACGTTCTCTTCTTTAAAGATCAACTTTGCCAGCCTATTCCTGAAATATTGTTTCCCACGATCCCGCTAAAGTTAGAGCCAATCAGCCATGTATGTTTTCTTCTTAGTAATTATCTTAGTAACTTTACATTCCCATATTTTCATTACAACATGCATTTCAACTATCTTAGTACCTTTTTTTGGGCGTGGACGGGATTCTCAACGGAGTGACAGATTTACAACACCGATTTGTGGCTTCTAAGTTTTCCTTGTTGAGAAAAAACCGCTTAACTAATAAAATGGTATACTCACTGAAAAAAGACACATCCATGAAGGCGGATGAACAGTAGTCCGTGGAGGCCGTTTTGCAGTACGCCACACTCTTCTAATAAACAAGACTCGTTTCGACTGTAGGCGGTTGAACAAAACTCCGTTTCATCCGTTTTGCGGTACATCACACCCTTGCGATGAACATGGCCATATCTCGACTGTAGGCGGCTGAATAGAACTCCGTCTCGTCCGTTTTGCGGCGCCACACCCCTCCCAATGAACATGACCCTGTTTTGACCGTAGGTGGTTGAACAGAACTCCGTTTCCTCGTTTTGCGGTACGCCACAGCCCCATCCGGTGGGGTTCCCATGAACATGACCCTGTTTCAGCTGTTCCAACCCAGCCTGTTGGCTCCTGATGAACAGGATGCATTCTGACCTAGCCCAGTTGGCTCCCGATGAACGGGACGTTGTTTCGTCTGTTCCGACCCAGCGGGTTGGCTGCCGATGAACTGGACGCCAATGTTGCGTAGCCCTACCTTCCAGTGTAGCGGTTCGTTGCCTCTGCCACATTGCCATGTGATGGGAGGTGCCTAACGAAAGGGTGGGGATTACACAATATCTAAAGGTCAATCAACTGACTTTCTTTTTTGTGTCAGTCGACCGTTTTCAGAAAGAAGGAGGAAGCGTTGACGGAGATGAAGAAGGAGACGGCGAAGAAGCCGGCGTCTGGGAAGAAGAAACCCCACTATCTATCTTAGCGTAGCGGGTGCAAGTTCGCCGGAGAAGCAACCCCACTATCTGTTTTAGGGTGCCGGATGCAGGTTCACCGGGAATTTTTGGGTGGTCGTCGACCTTAGAGGGATGGCCGAGGGGCGGCAGCACGGCGGCGGTTGGGGGGGCGGGGTGGCCAGGCTAGCACGCTCGGATCTGCACGTAGGCGGTAGCGCGGTGGCTGGCGTGGCTTTCGCTTCCCTCAGCCAAGGCGGGGAGCAAGGGTGTGCCGGTGAAATGCATGCACTCTTTCCTGAGCCGAGTGTGCGACGACGTCCGTCGAATGCGGTGAAGGCAACATCCATCGACGGCACTTGAAGAATGACGAGGGAGCGGGGACGGCGGCGGCGGGTTACACCGGAGCTTGGCGCTCGGACGGGCGGTCGTTGGCTTGGTAATAAAAGGGTCCACCAACAAAAGTCGAAACGAGAGGACGTTGGATCGAAAAACCGAGGGTGGGGGAGGACGGACAATATTACGGCAGGACGTTGTACCCATTTTTAAGTAGTAGGGATAAAGATAGAGATAGAGATTTGTTCACTAATTATTTCAGTTCATATGCAGTCCATAGTACTACGTTCTCTTTTGCTTTTCTCGAATAATAATAATATGTCCGACTGTGGAAACTCAGTTCACTCCGGTCGTCGGACGTGCGATCCAGAGAGAACTCAGGGCGCGCATCCGGGAGAAGTAGTCGCTGACCACGAGCACCGCTCGTGCGCACTGACGGATGGTCAGTACCCGCCGCGTTTCCTCGAGAATCCGCAGTCGCAGATCATCAGCCTGAGAAACAGCAGATCACCGGGAAACAGTTCAGGAAAAACCCTGCATCTGAAGCGCACACGACTGTTCAAACTGAACACCCATGGCCTGCGCAAGTTTACCTGCCGCAGGAGGCCTTCCATGGCGCCAAGCTTTCCCACCGCCGCCGCCATTTGGCCCGTGCAATCATCGTCGGAGCAGCTCTGGGACGACGATCCTGCCGCCGCGACGGTTTCCGTGACCGACTGTCGCAGCGCTTCCATCTCTCTCGAGAGTACTTCTTCGGCTTGCAGGGAGGAACGCCGCAGGACATCGATACTGTCGAGCTGCTTCTCGGTGAGGGGCTCCAGCCTGCTCGCGAGCAGCTGCAGCGGTGTCATGGACGCACGTCAGAAAGAAGCAAGGGGAAGCGCCTGTTTGGTGTTTGCTCAACCCAAAATTGATCGAAAATACTAGCGGAATCTGTCGACAAGCTTC
This sequence comes from Triticum urartu, assembly GCF_003073215.2. Classification (NCBI taxonomy): domain Eukaryota; kingdom Viridiplantae; phylum Streptophyta; class Magnoliopsida; order Poales; family Poaceae; genus Triticum; species Triticum urartu. Next base: position 94,392,742 of record NC_053022.1, on the reverse strand, counting down.
GACGATCGATGGTCGGAACCTTGAGAAGCTCGGATGGCCGGAAGCCGCCGAACCAGAGGAAGCACCTCTCGACGGGGGTCGTCCACGTCCCCGACAGGACGCGGAAGGCGTCGGCCTTGGCCGTGGCGCCCTTGAGCCTGAAGATCTCGTCGCAGCGTGCCATGACGGTGTCAACGATGGCCTGGAGGTCGCCGTCTCCGGCGTGGGCGCTGACGGCGGCCCTGAGCTCGTCTGCCTGCTTGTGGTGCTCCTCCAGCCACCGTGCGTATTCCACGTAGAACGAAGAAGCTCCTGGAGACCGAGAAATGGTACTAAATTTTTACGCAAGAAATAGAAGAAGCAATCCCTGGACAGTAACAGTGGTTTATTACTACCGTCTCCGTTCTCTGAATCGGGCTGGTCCCCTAAAGTAGAAACGAGAAAGCCCTGGATAAGATAAGCAAAACAAATTACCAATATGTTGAACAACATACGGGAATGAATTCTGTAAAAAAAAATGGAGAGATGAAGATGAGCATGTATACCTGTTGGCGAGCACGCTGGAGCTCCTGCTCCAGATGAGCAAGCCTCAGGCCGCTGCTCTCGAGCTGCTGGACATATGCCTGAAGAGGGCCATGGAAAGGATGAACGGATTAAGGTTCCAAGCTAATCCTTGTTCTCCTGGCATATTGTTTACCAAATGATCGTACTACAGTAGTCGTACCTTTTTTCTTAGACGGCTTCTCCTAGCAGCTTCACGGTTTTGGGCGAGGCGACGGAGCGTCTGTGAGTCAACCAAGAATCAGAAGAAATCACAAATACTCCGTATTTCGCAGCTGAATGCACTGGAGTTTTACTGGTCCGTCGTATCCATACCTTTGGACCTAGTTCACCATTTGATCTGTCACCGGAATCCGGAGGCGTGAGCCCAGCAGCAGCAGCATGCCCTTGTTCGAACTGATGATCAGTAGAGACAAGTTCAGTAAACATCATGTGTAGCAGCAGTTTGCTGTAACAAAACATTGCAGAGGTTTTTTTATTTTTGGAAAAACAGTTTCTGCACATGTGCGTTCAAACCCAGCCATCAAGGCTCGTCAACAAGATCATTAGGGAAACTCCACAGCTACCGCTACAGAAACTGAGGTACACAACATCGAAATCGAGCGCGTATGTAACAGAGTTGACGAATGTGCTAGTGATCAGTACCGCTTGATTCTTGTCAAGGTCTGGGTCCGTCGATGTGTCAGTCCCACCAGGGCTTGCGCAATCCATGGCGAAGCTAGTACCAATCTACTAGAGTGAGCAGCGGCAGAAGAAAGCAGAGAGAGTTGCACGGGCAGCAACAGATCATTGGTCCTGGAGAGGACTGACAGGCAATTATATGCAGCAGCTGCGATCAGGAGACCGGAGTGACACATGTGGCCGACAAATCTATGGGTGCGGCGAGCAAGCAAGCACGCAAGCGAATATCTTCCCGGTATCTTTCTTCTTCGAAGTGAGATATCTTGCGGTATCTCCTTGCGATCAAGGACGGTGGGGATAATAATGTGTGTGTATCTAGCCATCTAGGCGTACGTCTAGTTGCATGCGCTATATATGGCGGCAGATACAGAGCCCTGTTAGCATGTACGGATTCAGAATCGGAATCGATGCGCACGGCTTAGCATTGGTTGGCAGTCATTTTACGTACGTCGTTTAGCATCGTTTCTTTTCGAGATCATCATAAAATGCTTTCTTCCTTTTTAAGTTGCTTTGGCACATCACTTTTTTTTACCTACATGATACATATAGCACATGTACATCGTGGAGCACTGAAAAAGGCATCATGCATGCTGCATGGGTGTCTTTGTGCTAACGCGCTGCCGACCGATGGTGTGGGTGGTCCGTGGTCAACATAATGCCATTGTTTCTCTGCTACGTGCAGCTGTGCGCTCCAATGAAGCAAACCGGAGGGAATTACCAGTTTACCACAAACTAGATTATAATTTTTTTTATGAAAAGCAACGGTGTTTATTTCATTGAAGAAACAAACATATTACATGAATAACAACAAAAAAAGACACATTACAAAGCCTTGAGCCAACAAACCCACAACAATACACACAGGAACAAAATAACATCACTACCACAACACCACACCCTCGAAGAGAAGGAATTCGGCTTCAAGGATCACAAAGTCTCGACAAGCGGATGGAGGTCTTCGGCTTCCACCATCATCTAACCAAGCAAGGTGGACGCCTTATGCGCGTGGTTGTCTTGTTCCACCCAATAACACCCCTCAAAGGAGAGGGAGGAGTGTTGTATGTGAACGAGGTAATCCGAGAAGGGTCACACTCACTAACCCGGCTTCAAATGCAATCATCAAACCTGCCCACCAAAAGATCGAGAACTCGGATCGCATCTGCCTAACACCAATACCACCAACCACCGCCTACCACTGGTACCTCCAACCGGTAGCCACTCCTAAGACAATGCCCCAAGAGGAGAAGTGAGCACGCAGGGTTGCCGTCCCGGACGAAGAAGCGAGCATAATGCCTCGACGAAGCCTTCAAGAAGGAAACGAATGCTCTCATACATTGCCGTCATTAGTCCTGGACACAACTTGGAGCAAGGCCTTAGAGCAACTCTAGCAGACCCCGCATCCGGCGCAAACCCGCATAATTCCGGCGAATATACGGGCTCGGCTCATTTTTCTGGCCAGACCAGAGCCCGCATCGGTGTCCGGCCCGTAAATTTTTTTGCCGCAGCCCGCAAACGCAACCCCCGAGCCACTATAACTGTGGGTTTGCGGGGCAGATGCGGGTCGAAACCCAATCCTCCCGTCGCCGCGTTCCCCTCCAATTCCCCACCGCGCCGCTCGATTTCTCGCTGCCGGCGAGCCTTGAACCACCATGGCCGACTCGGGGGATAAGGTGGAGCGCCGCCGCCGCGCCAGATCTGACGTCGCGCGCAAGCGGGGGGCGCGTCGGTGGCTCAACCAGGGTGCCCGGCCGCCGCCGGCATTCGACCGGCGCGAGCTCGACGACTTCGAGCTCGAGCGCGCCCGTCGCCGCCGCGCCTCCTCCGGCAACTGGTCCGCGGGGAGCTCATCCGGGCACGGGTCCGCGGGGTGCTCATCCGCGGGCGCATCGAGCTCGCGGCTCGTTCCGGTGAAGAGAGAGCCGGAGGAGGCCGTTCCCGATGCGCCGTCGCGCCGAGGCGTCATCGGACCCGAGGACTACCTTCCACCGGGGCAGGAGGAGCTCCTCGAGCGCGTCGTCCTCGAGCGGTTGGTGAGGGATCAGGAGGAGATGGAAGAGCGCATCCGGCGCGAGCTCGAGTACGAGCGGCTCTTCCTCGAGACGGGCCTCACGGCATCGCAGGCGCACGCATCGAAGGAGGCCGACCTGCGCGTGATGAAGGAGGAGCAGGCAAAGCTCTTCGTCGACCTCGACTCCGACTCCTCCGACTCCGACTGATCGCCGCCAGTGGGCAGCTACCGCAGGAGCTCCGATGAGCTCAATTTTGTTGCAGTGGTGCGGTAGCGTAGGCCCTGTCTATCATATCTAACCTTTATGTATGTATGTGGCTTGTATGAACTTATATGCGAAGAAAAACCATATATGCGAGCGAGCTCCGGTGAGCTGTTGCTTAAATTTCTCGCGCGAAACAACTTTTTTTAAAATTTAGGGGTTTGTTTGCGGTTTCTAGTCTGCCGCCGCAAATTTCAGCCTGCATAACCGCCCCCGTGTGACCTGCAAACACATTTTGTAGATCGGCAAAATGCGGGGTCTGCTAGAGTTGCTCTTAGCCTAGCATAGTGCCACCGCCTCTCGCCCGAGCCCATACCGGTCATTAGGCGGTTCCATGGGCCCCACGTGACCAAGGGTGTCTGTGTGGCCCCTAGCCCCATCTTCTTGCTTTGTGGGTCTTTTCTTCTTAAACAATTTCCTGATTTTTTGGTGATTTATTGAGCTCCAAAAAATTATTTTCTAGTACCATTTTATCCAGCTTTCCGGTAATTTTCCTCTTCGTGTAATTCATGCAAATTGAAGGGAAAATGCATTAGAATTGAGCTATAATGTGGAAAATGCCAATGATAAATAGGAAATTATAATAGAAAATAGTGGTGCAAAATAGCCGTATCAACTCCCCCAAGCTTAGTACTTGTATCCAAGTGAAAACCGAGCTTAGTAAACATGGTTGCGGGTTTATGAAGTGGGGAATCAATAATAAAAGAATATGAAATTGACAACATCACTATTTACTCTCATGATTGAACATTCTAAATAACAATCATTTCTTACAAAACTTCTTATAAGGAGGTCATGACACCCTAAAAGTTTCTTCAGTATAACAAACCATGTTCTCAATCATTAAAAAATTCTATTCCTATTATTATTTTCCATAAGGGTCTATGTGAGAGTTGTTTGATCAACAAACATCACAGGCTCAACTATCTTTTAGTCTTTGCATAATTATCTAGCACCTAGGAGCAATTTTTTTTAGAATAAATGTGTTTCAACTAGACACAAAGTAAAAAAATTAAAGTTTAGCAAGTTCTTAGTTTCTCAACTTATTTTCTCAGGGATAATGTCAACAATAATGAATCGAAATAATTGTGCACATCAATAGTTTACATGGTCATGGATCTTTCTCCACCATGCTATGTTTACCTTAAGAGTTTAGAAGGAAAAATGTATTGACTCAACATAAAAGTAAAAGATAGGCCCTACGCAGAGGGGAGCGGAGACTGGCATGTGCTTTTTCGGTTTTGGTTGCACACGAGATTACTGAAAAAGTAACCTTACTTTACATTGCCCCATATGATGGCGCCCATTTGCGTTATTATTATGGTTTTACACCTCATCACAAGTTTGTGTAAAGGTTCAATTCCCTTCCAATAAAAATCATACTTAATTAAAATGGCAACATTGATGCCTACACCGATAATGACTTACTTGGAAGGCCTTTCTTGACCCTTTAGGTATGCATATTCGACGCTCGGGAATGAAACTGGGTTTCAGGTTTTTTGGATGCACAGGCAGAATCCATGCTTAGTGCATGATTTAGTCTAGCAAAGGTTGAACTAGATCATGCATGTTGGAGGATCCATGATATATTATTTTTTTCTCATTTCCTTTTTTTCTTTCTTTCTTTGGTTTTCTTTGTTTTTCTTCGGTTTTCATCGATTTACTTCCCTTTTTTCCATTTATTTACTTTTTCCCCTTTTAACACATACATAACGTTTTCATACACCTTGTAGATTTTTTTATTATACACCAGGAAGAACTTTTATATAGGTTAAACATTTTTTAAATACATTATTAACATTTTTCAAATATATGTTATCATGTCTACTTTTTCATACACAATGTACATTTTTCGTATGAATCTATATTTTTTTATACATGTTTAACATTTTCTAAATACACAATTACCATTTTATTCTAGTACATGTTCTTGAACAGTTTTCGAACATGCGTTAAACATTTTTCTAAATACATGTTTAAACATTTTTTTTCTGAATGATATGATTTTTTTTCCAACTACGCGCTTTTTTTACATATTTTTTGAACAAGTGATTTTTTAAACATGGCATATATTTGTTTTGAATGTTACTAAACATTATTTAATTACATGAATGATGTTTTACACTGTATAAAATTTTTTGAAATGTTACAAACATTTTTTTGGAATACGTCAATATTTATTAAATGTCACATAGTATTTTTTTGAAAGTACATACATTTTCTAAAATTTGAGCGAATATTTGTCTACACTGCACGAACACTTTTGAAATGTGTGACGAACACCATAAAAGAATAATTTTCCATATTTAATAGTTTTCAAAATATATGAAAAGTAAAAGAATACGCGCGTGAAGTGAGCATGACGAACCCAAGTGACTGCTTGGCCGGTCCACTACAAACTCCTGCTTGGCCGGTCCACTACAAACTCCTGTAGGTGAGCCGAGCTACTATCTCGCCCCAAGCGAAACATAGCCACTCCCTCCAAACACGCCTTTAGAGCATATCCAACCGTTTGCCCTCCTAACGCACCCGACAAATACCTTTTGGCGTTTGTGTCGACGGTTTTTTTGTCTTGGGGGCGGTCGAGTTTTCAGCCGTGCCCCCAGGTTTCGGCCCTCAAACACCCAACAAATTCGAAATTGTCTTTTCCGCTGGCAAAAAACACCATAAGTTAGGTGATCGTCATGCCACAAGTCGACGATTATCATGTCACGGGTTCGGCCACCAAACATACCCAAAAGTTCGGCGATCAAAAGGAAGAAATCATAGATATGGAACGCATCAAACGGCGGGCTCCTCTGCCGTGGGACTGGCCGGGGTCGTCGTGGGCGCAGTCGGGCTCATCATCGGCGTGGCTTCTATGTCTGGGCTAGTCGTCGGCATCGGCACGGCTTCATTGCTCAGGATGGGCGTCGACGTTAGTGTCGTCGTGGGCGTAGGGGCGATGGTCGCTGCCGGCCCGGGATCTGGTTTAAGATGAGGCCGCGCTCCGCCAGGTACCGCGCCTTCACCTGCTCGTCCATCGTCAACATGTCTGACGTGATCAAGAATGCCAGGTCGGCGTTCCTCTTCTTCGCGACGACGTTGGTCATGAGAAGGTCGAGCTTGACGTCCTGCTTCATCATCAATGCCAGTGTTGCTGAACTGTGGCGCCGACCCGTGCACGAAGGGTAGGTCGCCCCGACGCAGAGGCAGCGCAGGCGAGGCTGAGGCAAGCGGCGAGTAGTTGTACTGGGCGTTGCTGCCGGCGGTGAACGCATGGGAAGAAGTGCGCGGGTCGGGGTTGAAGCCAGAGGGGGAGGTACGCAGCGGTGCGCCATGCGGAAAGGTGATGTTGGGGTTGAAGCCACCATGCGCGTCGCCGTCGGAGTAGTCAGACGAGGGTGCATACCCCCATGCGGGCGACAACAAGTTGGCCGGTGACACGACGCTATGCTGGCTCCCCCACGCTGCTTGTGCGCAGTGGCCGGCCGGAAGGTTCATCATCCCCGCATGAGACGCCTTCCCCTGCTCCGCCGTCGCCGCCACCGCCGCGTCCCTGGCCCTCTTGGTGATGAGTCTGTTCCGCCGGTCGGTGGTGAGCGCCTTCCAGCGCCGAACATCCGCCCTCCACTCGGCGTTCGACATGCCCGGTGGCCTTGCCATCGGTGCCCTCGGCTTCCTCGGCTCCAGCTGGATGGAATCGGCGGCTAGGCGAGGGGGCGCATATTTCTTCAGCGCATGGCGGCCGAATCTGATGAGGAGAATGGCGGGAGCGGCAGGAGAAGGGGGAAGGGAAGCAATGGGGAAATGGAAGGAAAGGGGAAGAAAACAGCAGGGAATCGACCGGTGTCGTCGACTGCGAAGGCCCACGCGCCTTTTCGCTTCAGCCGGCGCCCCAGGCGTCTCTTAGTACGTTGGGTTCGGCTCGGATTCGCTGGTTGTTATTCGGTCAAAACCGGCGCTAAACAACGACTTGAAGACGTGACTGGATCGATTTTTCGCCGCCGACGCTAAAAAAGACAACTAGGGCCTTGGGGGAGGGGGGGTTGCTGAACTTTGGGTGCGTCTGTCTGTTATAAACGAAGAAGGATCGACATGTTCTAAAAAAAGAAAAACGAGAAGGATCCACAACGGTTGCACAACATGTGCAACATCGTCTCCCTACGCATGATAGTTTTCTCCGCAAGATACTTCCAACATCTTAAACGTGGCGTGGTTTCCAACTGAAGTGCGTCGTCCTGAGTCTTCCCTGCTGCCGTTCCTCCCTCCCAAATCCCCCCTCAACTCCGAACCAACCGACCCTGTAGCCGCGGCGGCCGGAGACCGAACAACTGCCGCCTTAATGGCGACCGGCTCCATTAAAATGGTTTCCGATCAAACGGGCGGCAGCCCTGCGAGCGGACGACCGAGGGGGGAGATCCGAGGAAGCGGCGGGGAGGATCGATGGCGAAGGGGACGACGGAGATGGAGGTCGGGTCCGACGGCGTCGCCGTCATCTACATCGCCAACCCGCCCGTGAACGCCCTCTCCATCGACGGTGAATCAATCCCTTCTTCCTCTCCTCCTTCGTCAGCCGGCATTTGGGAGAGAGATTCCCAACAGCCTCCTTACCTAGGGGCTGTCTGCTAGTACTTGCCATTCTTCTGTGTCCTTGGAATAATTCTTAGATACATTTGGGGAATAAGTTTTCTTTTAAAGGAGGATGACCTCCTGCCTCTCCATGGAAATGCACGCAGCCACTTTATGAATTATTCACAAAGACCTTACAAAGTTAATATATCAATGTGTTTGAAGCCGTCATCTTGGCAACATCTTTCGCTACTCCTATCCATTGATGAAGGGTGCAGAAAGTGTGAGCCGAATATCCAGACCTCTCACCTAAGCCTAACATCTAAAGCCGGAGGCCCCAACCAAGCCACATACCAGGTTTGGGGCACAAACCGGTCCAACGCACTCTCATAGGTCGTCGCCGCCGTCTTCCATCGATCCATCTTCAAAGCAGATACTCCACGTTTGGGGAATAAGTAGAATACTGACTAGTGATAATTTAGATGCAAATTTTCTATCAAGTAGATCAACAGGTTTCACGAAAACTATTTGCTCCTTCAGACCTCATAGAATATTAGCCATTAATTATTTAAGTTCTTTTGCCTAACATCTTTCTCGTCATATATTTTCAGTCCTGTTTAGCTTGAAAGGGCACTATGAAGAGGTGCTTCGAAGGAATGATGTGAAAGCTATTGTTCTTACAGGTAATAGACAGTTTAAGATACAAGTATGATTTTGTGGATAATGTGCACTTCAAAAAATCCTTAAAAAATGCACGCACCATAATCTTGCCGGTTTTTTCTCATCTTTTACTCTGTAGCAGTTTTCCTTCATGTGAATCATTTTAAAGATGTGTGTGGAAATTCTTTTTGGTGGAATTAATTTTCCTTTCATGTGGGAATTTTTAACAGGAAGTGGAAGGTCATTTTCTGCTGGACTCGATATTAGTGCCTTCGCTGATATTCGCAAACGTACGATTAGCCCCCATTAAGCAAATTTTCTGTCGAGATCGTCATTTTACCGTGTCTCTACATACCTACTATGCCAACATTGACATACAAAATTTATATGTTTCTAATAGCGGAGCAGCTAAAGGATCACTGCATATTGATTGAAGCCATGACTGATATCTTCGAAGGTGTTTGAGCAATTCATCATCTTTTCTCAAATACTATCTTTCTGGCATACACGTACCATTAGACTAGTAGATTTAAAAGTTCCATAATACATTTTTCATGGGCGTTATCTCTGTCAGATGCTGGGAAGCCATCAGTGGCTGCTATTGATGGCCCTGCTCTTGGTGGAGGTTTAGAAATTTCCATGGTACAGAGTTGACCTCCTTCCTTAGTTCTTCACCTTACAAGAGAAGTTCTGAAATGACAAGTCTTACTAAGTTTGAATTC